>NW_023614385.1:0-53081 GCF_013339695.2 Rhipicephalus sanguineus
GACCAACTCTGGGCAGTCCGGCTGGCCGAAGACGCCGCCAAGACCCAAGGTCTGGCCGCGCCTGAGGAAGGGGGGCTCCGGTAGGGCTAGTCTCCCGGCCCCCGCCTCCCTTGACCCCAGCAAGGACAAAATAAAGTTATGTCTCTCTCTCTCTTCAACAACATTTACATAACAAGAACATATCCGCTGCGAAGGCATCTGTAATTTTTCGAACACGCTTTCTGCTTCTTCCTGGCAACTCAAACAATGTTGTTCAACAAAACCACTTGATATTTCTGCCCACTTTGGAGTGGGCATGAAATACATGCCAACTTTTCCCGACACCACATTCGTTTTCTTCGCATATGTCGAAGTGCAAAAGTACCGGGAAAAACAATGGAAAACAAAATTAATGCTCTATAAGAAGGTGTTGAGGTGGAAAAAAAGTTCAACTAGTTCCGTACCTCATCTGAGCAGGCTGCTTTTTGTGCTTCTTCGCTAGCGCAAAATGTATATGCGTTATTTGATGGCGACGGGTCGTTCGGGGTAATTTTCGGCGGACGGCGCGTATGCAGCGGTTCACTTTTCTTGCTGCTGGTCGTTTGGTCACCCTCTTCTCGCTTTCTTCTGCTCCAGGGTTTGGGAGTCCTTTTGCTAGGTACGCGGGGTGATTCGGAAGGATTGTCGGAACAGCGTCTGCCGACAGCGTTGGTCTACCACAAGGAATGCCATCTCTTTGCTATCAATTACAGTAGACTCTCAGTAAACGGAAATCTGTTAAATGGAACTGCTGCTTAACGGAACAACTGCATCTAACACGATTGGTTTCATACTTGGATTCTGCACCCCTGTTCATCTCTCAGTAAATGGAACTCCTGTTAAATGGAACACATTTTCTTGGTCCCTTCAGGTTCCGTTTAACGAGAGTCTACTGTATATAAATGTAGTTCCTAATTACTAACGCAGCTCAAAATGCAATTCGCACACTGCACACGTTTCGTCAAGCTTCTTATCCTCGCGGTGCGGTTCCTCACTGCTGTATTCTTCTTTCTTAGTCTTGAGGGACGATACAGTGATTGTGCCGCTAGTAGGCATACTTGCTTAGTATAACTTCGCATGAACATGTCAGCATAAAACGAATACCGCGGTTGTTGTTGATGCAAACCACTGAACCTCTCAATAGCACCAAAAACCAATCGACATGCCACCTCGTTTAGCACGTGTGCAGCAAGAGAGCGGCAGCGGCAGAAGGATAGGGGTGCGAGAAACTTCAAGAGGAAACTGCTGCAGCGACCCTAGCGGCTCAAAGTACTGGCAACATGAGCGACTTCAGAGCGCCACCTGCATAGCATACGGCTGAGAGCACACTACCCCCTTCTAGTACACTGTAATACGACGCCGTGAATTGCGCCGTTTTAGCGCCATTTTGGGCTTCTTTTTCACCGACCTCACTTACAAAATTATTTTTTTCGGGCACTTAGAGTGCGTTTTCAGCGTAATCGTTTAGTTACTGCGTAAATAAGAGACAAGAGATGCGAAAACCAGTGTTTTCCTAAAAAATTGAATTTTTTGGCTATTTTTGCGATTTCCTGCATCCACCGTTAAAGGGGCCCTGCAACACTTTTTGAGCAGGGTCAAAAAGCGCTGCCAATCGGTACTCGAGGCTCCCGAGAACACGCGAGCCAAATATTATAGCGAAGCGAGCGGCCTGGAATTTACAATAAATCTCAAAGTCAGCTGAAAATCGCTCCCTCTTCTCTCGACAAATGATGTATTAGTCCGCAATATATGACGCGACTGTCGGCAGTTTCACCATTGGCTGATGTTATAATCACGATAACACCCTCATTATTACCTCAGTTGTTAATTTTGAGTTCAATAAGTAGATAATATGTATGTTTATATTGTGTTATGCCGTTTAAAACATCGAACAAACATTAATATTAGCACTTCCGGTCTCACCGACAGCTCGTCTGCTCGTAGTTGCGTTGTTGCGTTTTCTTCACCATGTGCAGTGCCGAAATCGTGAATATTTCTGTGCTTTTGACCATCGCCGGTTGCCGTTGAGAGTGGCAGCCGTTCGAGTGTTGCCTCGTCAGCTGGAAACTGCATCGTCGGCACGTTCTCACGACCCGGACGAGGCAGCGGTGCAGCATTTCTCCGATAACAATGCTGGCGCCGGCTAGCTTAGGATACCTGTGTTCGCTGTATGGCGAGAGTCCCGTTCGCTGTCTGTTCAGTATGTCATCGAGCCGTACCTCGGCGTATCCTCCCCGTAGTCTCAGGTTCCCGAGAAACCGCGACACAGCAATCAAGCAGACTCGCATTTTCACGGTAGCTGCAGACAGCCCGGGGATGGGTCCGCGCCGGCCCGATGCCTCACGATCCTTTCTTCTAGTCTTTAGTTCTTTGTTGTCAGCCCGCACTCGCTGTGCGCCCGCATTCGAAGAGCAAACAGCATCGAAGTACCGCCACTGGGAGAAGGGTGCACGCAGCTTTGCCGTGTTGAATACGATTCAAGCGCGAGCAGTGCGACGAGGCGGTGTATCGGAGTGTGGGTCGAAACCCATCACAGCTGTCATTCGTTCCAAACGCGCAAGCAAGTTTGCATCCATGGTTGGCAGAGCGATGAAAACACTACGGCAGTTCGAGGTGCACACCCAACATTACCAAACCGACTCGCAGTTTTCAAGCACGCGCGATACACGGTGCCATGGGCTCCGCCGCTCGACGATGACCCGCGCGAGCCGACCGGAAGTGGCGCCACAGACCACGTGGTTGCGCCGAGACGCCAGAGAGAAAAAAATGAAGAAAAAAAAATGCCGCCGAACTCTTCGGCGCCTCCTCGCACCTCCGCCCTCCCTCCCTTCACGCCGCGCGCAGCTTTCCGTGCGCTCGCTGCATTGCATAGAGGGAGAAAGCTGCGGAACGTGATCTCTATAATTTGGTAACACCACTTAGACTTGACGGATTCGAAAAATTTTTGTGCCATATGACTGGTGAAGAGTCATGCGTCAATAACGAGACTATTCCAATATAACTAAGAAAGGTGTTGCAGGGCCCCTTTAAAAAAACGACCATGTCGGCATGATGAGAAATGTGCAATGACATGTTTACCATGTTTATCATGCTAATTAAAGTGATTGATGGCTAATTTTTATGGCACCTGTTTCTTTTGTGGACCGGAAAGCTTGCCGACCAGTGTCAAATTATCATCATCATCATTATTAAACCCTTAGAGGACTTAAACAAGGCATTACATAAGGACATGTCATGACACAAGTGCAGTGCTTAAAGAGTAACAGTGATGCAGATATACATTACACAGTGTTGAACACAAAGATAAGCAAATTATTAAGAACTATTTACATGCTGTTGGTTGCAGGACGTGAACACAAATGAATGCGGAAGGTTAAAAAAATGAAAATGAAAAAAAATGGAATGATAAAGCGGAAAATGCTCTGAGAGATATCTCTATCAAAATTTTTCTATCCCCAGCACAAATAACACGTGCTGCAAACAGTGGTTGGTGAGTGTGATAGCAGTTATAAGCCGCAAACAAGTGTGGTGTTTAATTCAGAAAACTCGCCAGTTATGAATGCTACAACTTTGCTGACATTGCATCAATACTACTCAATTTGGCTACAGTGAAATCTGATAGCGGCTGACCCTCAATGCCCATTCTCCTCGTAGATGAGGAAAGATTGAAACGTGCTCACCTGTCGGCATAGTTCTTGAGCATCAAGTGCCAGCCATGTGCAACGAGAAGGCAAAATCCCATGCTGGGCATGTACAGGACCCGTTCGGCCACCACAAAGCCCACCGGGAAGAACAGGTTGGATGCTGGCAGGAAGGGAAACACCAGCAGGGACAGGCTCTGCGACAATATTCCATCATTAACAACACTGTGTCTGATATAAGCACCCTTTGGGTTTTTAAAAAGTCTTTCTCAGATGGTTAAATTACTTTAGTGCGGAGTTTGAATGTACGAAATGTGTAAAGTCGGAAAAAACCGTAAAAGAAAAAATCAGGAACAGTATTTTGGTGTCAGCATCACTCAGAACTGCAAAATGTTCCCCAGTATTGCAGAGCGTGGTATTCCTTGAAAACACGGGTCTTATCACACACTGCAGACATAAAACATGTTCTCCTCTTGGAGCGACAAGTTGTGCTGGCACATGCACGGCATCTTCTTTTCGTGCCTTGAGCAGAGTAAACTCGGTAAACGACAGTGAGAGCGCCTCGTGAGCATCGGTGACAAACAAGCTAAAAGCAACACCAATAAAGATCGAAATCAATTTCCGCCGCCCCTGCAAGACAATGCCAATAAGGATAAAACTCAAATTTCGTGTGCGTCTGTTGCGATCGCGTGGCGAAACCGAAGCCACGAAAGGGCGTTGCCCATTGGCATTGCCGCAGAGTGCACGAGGTGCTGAAGCTAGAAATCAGTTCTGTTTATCTGCGCAAGAAGGTAGCACAATCATTTCAAACGCTTCTGGTAAGATCTGGGACGTGGTGGTACCTCCCAGTGAGCATGCGTCATCATTAAGGCGAGAAATTACAAACGGTGGGTGGAAAATGTAGCCATATGGCGAGGACCTTGCGGGACAGAAAACCGTCGACGTACACGTACGGCAAAAACACCCAAAGGGTTAAACAGATTGTTTTCGCAAGGTCAGACGACTTTTGTAAACGCAAAATCACGAACTAGTGCACAATATAGGTAGACTGTTTGCCACTTCTGTGTGTATGATCACAACCAAACCATAATTTAAGAAAGATGGAATGACTGCACGAAATGGTGCCATTATCATGTAAAGTACTTTGCAAAAACAATATATTCAGAATACGACAAGTAAGACACAAGTGTCGCATCTATTTTTTAAGTGTACCGAACAATACCCACTACCGAATGCTCCGAATAAAATGAAATCCATTTGCGAGTGCTCCTGGTTTGTCTCGAAAAACATAGGCGACACTGTGCTTCAGTGTTATGTTATTTGTACGCAGCACAGTCAATGGCACTGGGCACTGCATCAATCTTGCTGCTGACAAGCCACATGGCAAGTGATCTCCTAGCAATGGTTCAGATCATTTGCCTTCATGAGAGATGTACAGAAGCCAAAGCGCACAGCGATAGGGGGACCTCCTGCCAGAAATTATTGTCGCGTGGTTGTGATGATGATGAAGGGAGCAGTCAGACTGTTCAAGACAAAACTCTTTGCTGCGCGAATGTGTGCCCAGAAAATCAAGTGACAGTCACAGTACAAGCGAGTAACACTCTCAATACAATGATAGCAGAAAGTACAGTTGTCGATCGTCGAGTAATCTCATCGTCCGTGAAATGCACAAGCTTTTTTACAGGCCTGATTGAAGCTTCTAGCATTACCGCTCGTGCAAGCCTTAGTTTCAGAATAACCTCAGTTGCTCGAGTCGTGTGCGCAATTTGAACAGCACATTCTAAAACAATTGCGAAGCATCCCATACCGCTGGGCTCAGAAACACATGCAGCGGTAACATGAAAATAAAAAATGAGCACATGTGGCCCTGGCCCCCAACCTCCCTCTGAAAAAAGCATCCTCCCAGTCAGAACATGGAAGTGAGAAAAATAATGAAACAGGCAAATACTAAAGTCATTGTGTTCATTCCTGCAAATAGAACGGCTTAAGGCACACCACATGGATGACTTCGGGTCTTTTGTGGCGCCATCGGTGATTACCTCGCAGTCCAGATGCAGACGTGGTCGGCGCGCCACTATTCTACGTAGCGTCGTTGAAGGCTGTGAAGACGGCTGCACATCGTCTGCTTGTTCTTCATGCGCAGACGGGCAAGCTGTCTGGCTGGTACTCTGAGCGCTGACGGTGACATACGGATTGGCCGAGTCGGTGACGGTTGGTAGCATGATATGAAACGTCGCTGTGGGGCTCCTTCATTGAACCAGCTTGACACTTTCGTGACCGCGAAAGAAATCGGTTGTTTACGGGTAGTCCAGGAAATATTTTTTTCCTGCCACAGAAATTATTTGATATAAAGTGTAGGGTATCAAATGATGGAGTAAGAATTGTTCTTTCCAACAGTATTATTTTTAAACAACCGCTTTATTTCGAATGTTATAAAAAAATTGTCAAAACAAAGAAAAATGTAACAAGAAGAAGAAAATACCTAAATACATCAATGCTACTCTGCACAGGGTAAACATAAAAAAATTCGAAATATACGTTTTGAATACAAGGCCTTAATAAAATAATACGGCAAATACAAGCTCTGTAAGTACAAAAGTTACATACATACAAAAATATAAGCACAGCACTAGTGCCTATCATGCCACCATGCGAAACAGTTTCTTGACACTGTGAAACAAAAGTTGGCTGCACATGTTTTGCATCAAGCATTTTTTTTTTCTGCTAAACTTTCCATTCCTTCAAGGCGATGGACTGGGCTAGTTGGTACATGTCGCATCAACTGGCAAGCACAGAGAAGGGCACATGCGGCACGGATCATGTCTCGAGATTTGTGCCTTGCGCTACTCATCTTGTCTATCATATCCCCTTATCGAGTGGCAAAGCATACATCGGCCAAACTGGCCACTGTCTTAATGATCGTCTCAGGGAACACAGGGCCTCTCTTCCTACGAAAGACGGTGCTCATCTAAGAAGCCATTGCAGACAGTGCGGGTGCAATGCTGTTCTTGACAACACTAGAATCTTAGGTCGGGGAAAGAGAAAAGCCCAAAGGCAAATTTTGGAAGCATTCCACATTAAGAAAGGCAGAACGAATTACGTCAGTGCACCTGTATGCTAAGGAGATGGCCTTTCTAGACGCCGTGATAACTCGTTAAGATTTGTTTAGTTTTGTATGACGCATGGCTGCTTCACGCACGCACGAAGGTGGTTGCCGACGGGTATAAGTTTACGTTTCAAGCATTCTGTGATCAATTGTAAGTGCCAGCCTGTCCCATCGCATTCTTTCTCTGTGGTTCGTGTTTTCTGCTGGTTTTTATCCAATTCGATATGTACAACTAGCCCAGTCCATCGCCTTGATGTCACAGACTTCTTCTACATTGGCCAACTTTCTTCGTGTTCAACCTTCCAGCCACCAAGCTGCGTCGTGTGTAAGCGCCATTGCCGTCGCTTCATGCAAGGCCCGTGCGATGGGAAGCCGCCTGAAGAGGTGGTTGGCCATTTCGGGTTGTTAGAACCGGCCACTGCAAACGAATATGCAGGATCCTCAAGTCGGAATATTGGAGGCAAGTGAGATTATTGCAAGATTGCCTAGTTTTGCTTTGCCAAGATCAGAGGGCGGCTGGATCAACTTGAATTGCCTGCGGGAGCATCAACGGTTGGCCACGCAAGCCATACAGGCGGTATGGAATCATGTGCGCCGTAGTCTACTTAAAGGGACCCTGAAACGGTTTCTTGAAGTTTTGTCAGCGTTTAGGCAGGAGCATCCCCAAATCATTCGCACCAGAAATTAAGCGACGCACTGTGTAACAAGGCCGCTACAGAATTTATATCTATACCCTCCTCCTCACCACTGCCTTGCACCCTCAACTCACAGACACCCTGACATCGCCGGCGATCGCAGCGCTCTCATGAGCGCACTCGACGGTTTGAGCTTCGCCCAGCCATGGCCTCAGATATTAGGCAGTTTTAGAATAGCGTACGCTAAGTTAGCGTTAGCGTGTGCGGCCCGCTATTTCCGTCACTTAACGAGAGCCCGAAAGGGTTAGCGTATGACGCATGCGCAGTTGCGCGAAAAGCCAACGCAAAGTTTTGCGTACGCTATTCTAAAAACTGCCTATTGCGCGCTGACGGGTTGCGCGCAATCTCGGAGGCCCAACAAAGACGAAGCTCGCGGAGTGGTTGATATCTGCTCCGACAGGTGCCGCCACACTACCAGCAGATCTTATTTCATTCTTCTGTACGGCGACAGTCTGCAAAAGCATGCGGACAAACAAAAATAATTCGAGAACGATCACCGATAAGCGTAAACTCGGGCAATGTGGTTGTGTCTTCAGGGGTGAAGTTACAGCCACAAAAACGTGGATCATGGCGTTGAACGGATAGCGAGAGTGCGACGCTCATTGCAGCGACGAGCTGAAGGGATTCCGCTCGCCAGATGCCTCACGAATATTGCACGATGTCGCAGCTTTACAATGTGGTACACAACACGGCTAGGGCAATTAATTATGTCCAAGAAAAGAAACCTTGAGATGAACACTGTCGCTCAGCTCACGTCAACACGGAGTACGTTGTAACACAGGCAGGCGACGCTCGCTGCCCACAGGAGGTTCAGTGACGTGTACTGGACATATCCAATCAGATCAGCCGCCTGCGTGACGTCGCGCTTCCAATACGACGCGCACTGGAAGTGGGTGGTTTGAAAACGCGTTTGGCTGAGCCGCTGTGATCGGTGGCGATTCGCAGCTTTAAAGCCTTGTAATAAATTACACAGTTTACGCACAGAGCTTAAATCGGTCTGTAAATGATCCTTAGGACTTCCTCTACCGGCTCAATGTGTTCGTACAAAATCGTCAAAACCGTTTCAGGGTCCCTTTAAAGAGGCAAGGACAGCTTTGCAAAGTGGCACTGTCATGTATTTTGATGGCGCTTCTCTCCTAAGTCACCATGAAGAAGTCCTCTAGAAGGGTCCGAAGTACTGCTTAGACCCTCGCCTTGGTGGTCATGAGACTCTGTCAACAGTGCCAGGCCCGTAACTAGGGGGGGGTTGAGGGGGTTCTGACCCCCCCCGAAATTTTTTTTGATGCTTTAACTTTTCGGGTGATACTAAAATATTTACACGCCTTCACAGCGACCCCCAGCTGCCAAAGTTACACTGCAACTTTCCTGGCATTGCTTCCCTCTTCTTCCTTTCTTCAAACCTACCAGAACACCTCAGCGCTCCCTCCCCCGCACGCGCACCTGCCCTATTTGTACAGCTTTGCACTTCGCCCTCGCGTTCCTTCGAGTCTTTTCTTTTTCGTCTTTCACCCCGTAGCAGCTCCTTTATTGATTCCAGATGCTTTCCTTGTGCATTGCCGCTGGAGAAGTTATCCGTCTGTGCGGACCCGCACGTGTCGGCTTTGGGTTTCTACGAAAAGCGCGTCTCCTTCTGTGAAAATAAACAGTTCGACAGCAACGGCAACACCAACACGACGTGCGCAAATTTGCCAGGGAACGAAACCCCTAAGCGGAAAAACTCAGCGGCGCATTCCGAGGACGCAGGCTGCAGGGTAAACTTTTCTCAAACTGTAGTCTTCGCCACCGAAACGAATCATCGAAGATGACATCTACTGAAAGACTGGCATATCCGAGCAACTTCGAACAACCTTAACCACACGCAAGGAAATCTACCTCTTCTGTACACACAAGGTATATGCGCCTCCCTACAAAGCACACAAAGCGAGGATACAGCCGGCACACAATCCGGCACCAGCGGTCAACTTTCACAGGAGAGAAAAAACGCCGCCAAGCTGGGCTGCGCGCGGGAGTACAGAGGCTGACGTCACAGCCTACAAAGTGCATTTTTGGGGGGTCACGGCTATTTAATTAGCGCAGCCCAGAGAGAATTATGCAGGCGCCCAGGGAGCCGTCTGTGAAAAGGTGACTTTTTCACAGGAACGGAGCAACACCTGCTTTCTGGACTGTACCACGGGAGTGCAAATGTCTCGGCAGTGCATTCTTGGGGGGTTCACGTATATTAAGGGGAGTATGGAGTGCCCATGGAGTCTTCTGTGAAAAGGTCTTTAAGTAGCGTTAATCCAGTTTGCTGCAGCGGGAGTACAATAATGGTCCTGCATGCACACCAGCTGTAGCGGCGTTCAGAAAACACATGCGCCACGCGGGAGCCGGCGCGTTCATCACACTTCTACATTCTAGCCACTGTAAAGTGGATAAGAGAGGAAGAAAACATCGCCCGCCGTTCACGCCAGGCAGTCGAAGCAGTCGCAAACGTCTTTTTGGAGCCACTGGCCACTTCTGTGTGCGTGCACAGGATTGCAGCAGCAAAATGAAAAGACACTCTGCAACAACGAAGCAAAGGAGTCTTGCGTCTTACTTCAAGAAAGTTCGAACCGATGAAGCGGACGGAGAAGAACCGCCTCCTTCGAAGGATAAAACTTCGCCCTCCTCAGCACTGGTGGAAAGCCAAGCGCGTCGGAACTTCTGTAGCGACTCAGGAGAATGCACCGGTTTACGTGAATCACCTGAGAACGAACACAAGCAGGACACCCATGCGCCGCCGGAAAATGATGGTGGCCGCAGTGCAACTCCAAGTGACCTTTGTTCTACAGTCAACGCTGGGCAAAGTGACGCCTTTACCACTGGGCAATGCCAAGGAAGGTGAGTGGCATGGCACCTACACATTCTGGTTCGCCTCCCCTCTGTGCGACGAGTGCGAATATTTTGGACTTGGGACTGTTTGTCTCGAAAAGCAATAATGTAAATGATCCAGAGACGACGGAGAAGCTGCTGCTCAATCCGTGGACCCCTCCGGCTAACTATGATTATCCAGCCACAGGGAAAAGGAATCTGAAGTTCCAACCTCACTGGGTAGATCGTTACCCATGGCTTGTTTATTCAGAGAAGCTTCAAGGAGCATTATGCAAATATTGCGTAGTCTTCGCAAGCGAGTGTGCAGGAAAAGGGGAGCACCAGCGCTTGGGCTGTTTTGTAACTAAGGAGTTCACCAATTACAAGAAAGCCATGGACGCCTTTAAGAGCCACGCATCCAGCAGTTATCACGCCATGTCAACAACGCTATCGGAGAACTTTTTAGCAGTCCGGTCCCGCTCACAGCATGACATCTTAACACAACTTGACCACGGTCTTAAAAAGCAGGCGGAAGAAAAACCGCAAGAACTTGCTGCCAATAATAGAAACAATCCTTTTCTGTGGCAGGCAAGAAGTACCGCTTCGCGGCACAGACGACTCTGGTCCGATAAATATGTCTGAAGTGCTGCCATTGAAAAATGATGGAAATTTCCGCGCACTGCTTAGGATGAGAGCAAAATGTGGAGATGCCGCCTTGAGAGCTCACATGGAAACATCTCCGGCGAATGCGCTGTACACGAGCCCAAAAATTCAAAATGAGTTGATCACCCTCTGTGGTAAAATCATACAAAGAAAGATAGTTGAAAACGTCAACTCAGGTTCGTGTTTTTCAGTTCTAGCTGACGAGGCCACTGATATATCTCGCACCGCCCACATTTCCCTATGTGTAAGGTACGTTGGACACGACACGTCGGGAGTGCCCATACTTAAAGAAGATTTTGTAGATTTCGTTCCCGTGTACGATCTCACTGGCAAGGCGCTGGCGAGCACAATCCTGAACAGCCTTAGAGGTCATGGCTTTGACCTGAACCTACTTTGCGGGCAAGGATACGACGGCGCGGCATCAATGAGCGGCCACCTTAACGGTGTTCAAGCCTTCATTCGTCAAACAGCGCCCAAAGCGTTGTACGTGCATTGTAGCGCCCACTCGTTGAACCTTGCTCTGCTTCACGCATGCAAACTCCCCAGCATCCGCAACTGTTTGGGAACTGTATCCTCAACCTGTACGTTTGTGAGAGCTTCGCCACAGAGGACGAACCAACTGCGAGACAAAGTAGAAGATTTAACACAAGAAAAAAGAAAATCAGTTCTCTCCTTTTGCCAAACAAGGTGGGTAGAGAGTCACGATGCACTTCAGCGTTTCCTTGAACTGTACGTGCCTATTGTACAATTCCTCGAATATTTGGAAGAAGAGGCCGCGTCATCTGATACTTCATCAAAAGCTTCTCAACTGCTCAATGCCATTACGAAGCCCGAGTTTGTCGTTTCGCTTCAGATCTGTAGCGACCTCTTCTCTTTGACACTGCCACTTTGCAAGTTTCTTCAAAAAATTGACTGTGACTTGGCGGCTCAAGCGTGCGATCACGTAAAGAATGTTATAGACGTTCTTTCCACAAAAAGGGCTAGTGCGGAAACGGAATTTAATAAGATTTTTCTGAAGTCGCTCTCTTTGCTGAAGATCACAAATGTTGAGATGGCCCTACCACGCATCACTGGAAGGCAGATGCAAAGAAGCAACGTACCTTCTGCTACTCCCGAAGAGTACTACCGGAGGAATGTGTATTTGCCTTTGCTGGCTGACTTCGAAAATCAATTAAGAGACCGGTTCGATGCCCATAAGAAGGTCGTGGTTGGCCTTAACATGCTGCTGCCGAAATTCTGCGCATCGGCTAGCCTTTCTGATATTGATGATGCAGTGCAGTTTTACCTTGGCGACATTCCTTCCGCTAATGTCATCGAAGCAGAGTTCACACTGTGGGTGAACAAATGCTGCCAGATCGAAGAAAAGAATCGCCCAGCTTGTGCTTTACAGGCCTTAGAGATGTGCAACCGCGACTTTTTTCCGAACATCCACAGCCTACTTTCTATCCTGGCGACTTTACCCGTGTCGACGTCGACCCCGGAACGGACTTTTTCCACACTGAGAAGGCTGAAGAGCTACCTTCGAAATCATATGAACAACGACAGATTGACCGGACTAGCACTGCTCAGCATCCATCGAGAACTTCAAGTGACCCCAGAACAAGTCCTCACAGAATTTTGCAAGTTGCCGAGAAGGAAAAACTTCCTCGTTTAAACTTCCCTCTATGTTTCAAGAGTCGATTAAAAGCTAAACCCAGCTAGCCCAAGCTTCAACCCTTCTATTCTTTCGCAATTACGAGGAAACTATCCAGCAAGCAGAATGTGCGAACGGTAACAAGAAGATCGGAATGTCGGGCGACTTGTTTGTTTGCTTGCATACATACTGTCACGGACTGCCATTTTTGCGACCCGGCGTAACGGCAAATTAACGGGCGCCGCACTCCCCCGCTGACCGGTGGAACCGTTCGCTCATGAAAAGACTGGTCTTTAGTGCAGGGAAGTACTGAATGGGGTGTTCTTCTTCAACGTTAGTCGCCGATGTTTGATCCTTTGTACCTACGGCGGCGTCGGCAGGGTCGTCAAAGGCCGCGATGCACCCCGAACCAGCTGTAGACTGCAAGACGCACCGGCTGAAACCAAGGAAACTGACCATTCCCACGGGCAAAACTGCTTGTGGACAAGCCGTATGAGAGAACCCCAACATGTTGTCACTCTCGCTCAGTTGAGGACCCTCTCCTAATTAAAAGGGACGCGGTCAATATATTTTTAGGGTGGAGTTTCTAACAATGAAACGTGCATGATTGGACCCATGTAGAGGTCTCTTTTCCCCCAGGACGAGAATGAGGGGACACGGAGGTCGATTTAAGCGCAGGATTTCGCCTTGCTAAGCAGTCTAGTTGCTGACCAACATGGTGTAGAAGGAGATCAAGAAGTATCCCTTAAGTGGTTGTGGCTCCGTATCGGCTGGCCACCTAAACTTAGCCATTCGTCTAGTTGTGACGCGAAATTAACGTCTGTAACGTAGGCATCGGTACTTGAATCTCGAGTAAGTTCAACCTGCCCGAGATCGGCTTCAAGCACTAGCCTACCGGAAACACCAGCGCTGCAACACCGCCGACATCGCAGTTGTGCCAGAACTCTCTCTGACTTCTTGCATCCGATCGTCGTGGACTCGAAGCTGCCGGTCATCACAGGTATCCCTTCACCTGCTTATACCTTCGGACTTTCTCATCTGTAGTTTTATTGTTGGTTAGTTTTGTGTAGTTTGTAATACTTCTCTCTTGTAAGCTGATTTATTGATTTTATATGTATTTTGTTAGTTGGTATTAAGTGTTGTACTAGATTCCTCGTGCTGCAATATCACTAGAGTTTTGTTTTTCCCCACACACGTCTCTGATCTCTTCACTGTCTCTGCTTACGTACGGAACGACCTAACCTGCTGCCATTCCCGTCGCCGGTTCGCGCTGGCGACGCTAGAGTGGCAGCTTGTAACACATACATACCGTTTTTGTACCGTGGTTACATTGTGTTACTTCATCAGGAGCCGTTGGTCGCGGTGTCCCCGGCTTTGGTGGTGCTATTGTCCAAACTTATTTCTTGCTTTAACCAGAATTTGAGGTTGACATACCAATTTCTTTATTTGGGTACAAATAATTGAAAAGTACCATCGAATTATTACAAGTAAGCGATGTACTTGATTTATTCACAAAAATAAGCCAGTATAAATCTTAAAAAATGGCAGCCGTTCTACACGCAAACCCCCCCCGAAAAAAATTCCTGGGTACGGCCCTGAACAGTGCGAGCCATTTCTGGTAAAGTTCTGCTTGAAGAGAAGGCCAGTTGCTTCGCTGAGGGCGTGGATTGTCTCTTCCGTTGCCATTCCGAGCTACGCGCCGGTGACAGGGTTGTTCTGCGTCCGTTGGTTGACCACTTTGTAGGCGAGAATTTGTCCTTGTTGCGGGCTGACAAAGAAGGAGGTATTGTGGTACTCACAAAAGACGCCTTCAATGAGAAGGCCTTGGCTGCTATCTGCAAGAATTTCAAGAGGTCTGCTCTGAAACCAAGCAAGGCGAAGACGGAGGTCATCTGGCTCCTCAAAAGACCAGATCTGCAGTTGCTCGAAAAAGAAGTCAAGACATGCAAGGGCGACAGACTGCGTGTGTTCTTCACCGCAAAGACACAAACCGGCACGCCCGCTACGAGCCATTGTCCCGGAGGATGGTTCGTGGCAGAAGTTGGTTGGCCGATGTCTTCAGTCCAAGCTAGGCGCCCTTGAAATCAACGACCCCTTCGCCGTCAAGAGCTCCCCCAGCATCGTCGACGTCTTGAATGGAGGCCTTCCCGGGATGAGTTCGGGATTTTCGGTGAACGTTTGTCATGGATTCGTGTGGTTGCAAATGATGGATTCAGACTGGATTCAGACTGGACTCTGTTAACGGCACAACACATTTATTAAACACACGCGCGGCACTCAAGACACACAAATAATATATCAAACAAATACAAAAGAACTGAAAATGCTAACTAAAGCTACACACAAACTAAACCACAAACTAAACCGTCCTAAATAAAGTCAGGCAACTCTAGCCTTAGTGCTTCTCATGAATCGGGTTGACCTTCATGATGACGAGGGCTGACCTTACTTGGTCCAGCTGATGCGCTTCTCGTCATTGTCTGTAATCGGTCGAGTTGTGCCCCAATCGTTGATCTCGACGGTCTTGACCATAGGTCGGCAAACTCACTCATGAGTCGACTCACTGAGACTCACTCAGACTCAGATCGGGCTGTGAGTGTGAGTCTGAGTGAGTCCGGGAGAGTAATAATTTGGTGAATTTGAGTCTGAGTGAGTCCGGTTGAAGAAAATTTTAGTGAGTCTGAGTCCGAGTGAGTCCAGTTGAGGAACATTTTGGTGAATCCGAGTCCGAGTGAGCTCTAAAAGCAAAATATATTTCTTGAGTGAGTCCGAGTGAGCTCCACCTTTTGTTGCCGACTTATGGTCCTATCTATTCACCTTACGCATTACTACCAGCCTTATATCGGATTATGTCCTCAACTTGAATTTGCCTCATCAATTTGGTCACCTCATCAGGCCTACCTAATCGACGTCCTTGAACGTGTACAAAACCGTGCCGCGCGCTTCATTGCTAAAAATTACAGCCGACATGCCAGCATCACTCACATTAAATCTTCGCTGTCATTGCCTTCATTAGATTCCCGCCGAAAGATCGCTTAGATTTGCTTATTTCATAAAATAGCATCCGGTAAACACATAACCACCCTCCCTCTTTCCAAACCGACACGAACGTCCCGCCGTTTGCACAATAACCGTTCCTTCAAACGCATTTTCGGACGCACTAACGCATTCAACTCATCAGCATTGCCAGTAGCACTTGAATTATGGAATGGTCTTCGCGATAACGTTGTCAACATTGATGACCCTGTATTGTTTCGTCACGAAGTAACCACCATTTTTTCATGACTAGTGGCTTCTACGTTCGATTAAATCATATACATGCTCTTCTCTAACTATTGTATAATTTGTTGTTGTCAAGTGATGTAATCCTTACAAATTAGTATCTCTGCATTTTGTTTATTAGTTGTATGTCACGCTTGTTCTCGCTAACAATTATATAACGTTGTTTCATAGCTTTATGTGGCATAACATGTATAGTTTTTTGCTTCCACTTATGTGATCTTATACAATGTATAATCCCCCCCTCACACAATACTCCTGCTGGAGCCTGTGGGGGTTTTGTGAATAAATAAATAAATGTTTATACTCAAATCTATTTACACTTATCTCAGCACACTAGCATTCATGCGCCACCTCAATATTTATTCATCAGAGGCGCGAGTTAGGGAAAGGGGTGCCATGACCTCCTCCGCAAACTCTTTCACGGGAAGTTCTTAATAAAAATATCTCGAGTGAGTCGCATATTTCATAAAGATGTCCTCACTGGATTGATATATGTTAATGATTGCATATGATATATAATGATAACTCGTTGTAGAAAATGATAAATAAACACAGCCAGCCAGAAAAGGCAAAGAAGAAGAAGTAGAGAACACGTTCTATCATGGCGACACGACGGCTTCTGGCTCAGTTTTTCTGTACCCGCTAATATCGTAGCATCTACATTTTGGTGCTGAAAACCCACGTGCGGACGCGCCTGCCTTCTACGCACGGCGACCAGGAATCTACTCTTGCTTCACGTCGCGGGTGGTGAGGAATCGACGGATCGTGGATGCGAAGATCGGCGTTGGTACAACGACTTCGGCCAGCAGCATTGTTCACCCAATGAATCGGCTGAAAGGCAAGCGATCTGCACGACGCGCGCATGTAGATAATTCAGGAAGTGCGACTCTTGCTTAACTCCGATAACGTCGAAATCACGAACCTCGCAGCTGTAAAGGAACGACTCTTGGCAAGCAACGACGAGCTCTCTCAGATCGACGAGCTATATGAGCAGTATATTCCGAGAGAAAATATCGAACAGGAGTATACAGCTATAGCTGAATACCAGGATGAAGCCGTTACCATCCTTGCTGAGCTACAATGCCGAATATCCCAAATGGAGAGAGATCAGAACGGCCGTGCTCACAGTGGTGAAAGCCCAGAAGCACTGGCTTTCAGAAATGAGGCTCCCGCGAGGTTCATGGCGCCCCGGTTACCTCAGCTGCATATCCCAAGGTTCAGAGGTGACATCTCACAGTGGACAGTCTTTTGGGAGCAATTTGAACAAGTTGTTCATCTCAACAACGACCTGACGCCTTCCCCTAAATTCTATTACCTGAGGAGTTTCCTATCCAGTGACGCAGCAGCAGCGATCGCGGGTTTACCCACGACCGAATCATGTTACGCCGACGCTGTGGCCAAGTTGAAGGAACGATTCGGCAACAAAACAACGATTATTCAACACCATCTTACGGCACTGAGGAATCTTCAGAATGTGACATCAACCAATGACATTCGCGGTATTCGAAGATTGTAGGATGCCATACAACTGAATATTCGCTGCCTTGGAGCACTGAACGTGCCTACTCTGACATATTCAGCTATGCTCGTTGACATCTTGGAGCAGGCTCTACCGCACGACATCAGTCTTTCACTCGAGCAAAACGACAACGTGCCTTGACACGGCTCTCTGACGTTCGTGCCGCTCAAGTCACCTCTTCGGGTGCACCAGCAGATGCGTCAGCTGCGTCGGATGCCGAGCTGAACGATCTTTTGCTGTTCATGCGGGTGGAGCTAGAAAGCAGGGAGCAGGTACGCGTTCCCACATCGAAGGCCTCCTATTGAAGATCACATGGACAGCACACACAGTGGCATCCCAACGGCGTCAGTTTTCCACGCCTCATCTGTCGCAAGGTGGGAATGTTTCTTCTGCCGTACTCATCAACATGGGATGCGAAGCTGCAGCGCCGATATACCTCTTGCTGCCAAGAAAGAGCAGCTGAAAAAGGACAACAGGTGCTTCCGCTGCACGTCAAGAGGACATCGAGCGAAGGATTGCCGAGTCAAACTCACCTGCAGTTCCTGCCGCGGAAGACACGCTTCGAGTATGTGCAACCCGACTTAGAAGGCTACCATGGCGACAACAGGAAAATCAAGAAGCACCACAGTGTGCGTTTCTTCTAACAGGATTTATTCCTGTGATGAAACACCGTCTAGCAAACAACCAATCAAGGACAACGCGGTCGACCTTCAGATATTTTGCACCGACATAGTCAACAACGACAAGAGCAAACGCATTCGCGGGATTCTGGATGGAGGTAGCCAGAGGACCTTTATTCAGCAAGATATAGCTCGTAAGCTTCACCTGCAGGTGGTCAGACAGACACGGTTAGCACTGAATACACTCGGAAGCACTTGCTCTTCATCACCTGAAAAGCGGAACGTGGTTGAAATACAGCTTCGAAACAGATACAACAAGGCTGACATTCACATAGAAGCTGTAGTCGTCCCTACCATTTCCCACGAGTTGACTGTGCCGTCAGCCAACAACACATTCATTCAAGAACTAAGAGGTCAAGAGAAGTTGCTCGCGAACGACTACTGGCCTAAGGACGCAACAGAGACCGAAATCGGTTTGCTAATAGGATCTGATTATCTCTGGCAAGCAATCACCGGCGAAGTCATCAGATGCCCAGACGTTCCAGGAAGTCTTGTGGCGATCGATACTATTTTCGGTTGGACAATACAAGGACCAGTCTCCCAAAAGACCTTCTTGGACTGTGGTACTCATCTGGTCAGCGTGTTGCGAGTGGATGCAGTGGAAGAATCCGAAGCGGAAATATCACGGTCTTTCCTGAAGATAGAGTCTATGAGCATCACTTACAACAAAGACTGTCCTTCTGATAAACAGCTGCAGTTTAAGAATACAATCAAGCAGTCTGGCGGCCGATACTCTCTAGTACTACACCACGACTTAAAGAACGTAAGTGGAGAAGACAGAACACTTGCCCAGACTTCGATGCAGAGTTTCTCTGTCGACGACTTGCGGCCAGGAGACGACAGTTTTGACCAAGCTTTAGATGAGGACAACAAGGCAAAGTCAATTTTGGGCAACACCGTAATGAGCCTTCGGAAATGTGAAACAAACGACAGCCAACTCCTGGAAGATTCTGAGGAAAACAACGCGTGTCTACAAGAATGTGACAGCAGTTCCGCAGCAGTTCTAGGTATGCGCTGGAACACCAACAAAGATTACTTGCAATGTTCTTCAAATGCAGTAACGTTCAAGTTGCTACTTTCGGTCAAGGTGGACACGAAGCGGACTACATCACGAACAACTTCCAGAATATTCGGTCCATCTCTGGCATGCTGTGCACGCTTACTCGTCGGGAATTCAATCGTCGCTCATCCGGATCCCCACTCCTGTGACACATCAGCTTGTCATCAGACTAACATGAAAGATGTGATCAGGAAGTACCGTGAGGACCCTCACAGTTGGGAAAGATGGAAAACGGGGCATCTCCTGAAACTAAGACCTCCGTATGGATGCCCTCCAAGATCCAAGCGAAGTATAATGCTAGACGCTGTCGAATTACTACAAGACGACATGAAGAATCGGCGTTTTTGGCCGCTAGGTCGACTATTGGAAGTATACCTTGGTCGTCATGGACTGGTGCGGGCTTACACCATCAAGACGCACGACGGAAAGGTGTTTTAAAGACCCGCTCAAGCTCTGCATCACCTGGAAATGCCTACTACTTCTGGGGCGGGGCAGGACGTATAAAATGATAAATAAACGCCGCCAGCCAGAAAAGGCAAAGAAGAAAAAGAAGTAGAGAACACATTCTATCATGGCGACACGACGGCTTCTGGCTCAGTTTTTCTGTACCCGCTAATATAGTAGCATCTACACTCGTATTTGAAGGTACAAGATTAAAAGGTGTATCGTAAAGCATTGATTATGTAAGATATTGGCGTTAAAAAGGATTTACACCATGATCGATAAAGCTAATTTTACGCCAATGAACTCACGAGTCAACCCACTAAGGCTCATCAGACTTAAGTGAAGCCGTGAGTCTGAGTCTGAGTGAGTCCAGCTGAGTAATATGCTGGTGAGATTGAGTGAGTCCGGTTGAGAAAAAATTTAGTGAGTCTGAGTCCAAGTGAGCCCGGTTGAGGAAACTTTAGTCGAGTCTGAGCCTAGTAAGCCCTCACAGCAAAATATATTTCTTGAGTGAGTCTGAGTGAGCTCCAATTCTTTTGCCGACCTATGGTCTTGACGACCGTGTCCGTCCTTGCTGCTGCCAAATCGTCGTCTGTCGTAGCCTTCACATGACGTCGTTGCTGACGTGGTGGAGGCCGCCGAGATTAGGCCTAGCGGGGGCTGCTGATACCCGGTGCTAAGAGACGACGTGGCCCACCGGGGACTGTCTTCGGTGGCTTGCCTCGCAGGAGGCTTGCGCCAGAACGTCAGTGATGGCTGTGAGCGGTTGCTGCGTCCCGAGCAGATTCACTCAACCGGGTCGAGGTCTCCGGCCACCTCTCACGACGTCCGCGTCACAGGCGGTCGAGTCGAACACCTACCGCTTCCGTCGCCAGTGTGCTTGCTGGCGGGGCAGGACAACCTTCTCCTGCCAAGCCCTCGTAGACAATGCCAGCATATTGTTGCTTGCGTCCTGATCACAGCTCGGGTCACGCGCCTTGGGCTTGACGTTATGGTGCATGCGGCGCCGTTTCGAACATTTCGTCGTCGTCTTTCTTCTTCCAGAGGGCTTTTACTCATGACACATTGAAGAACTCCATGACGCATAATGAGCTCCTCCTACCGGTGGGGCTTGAATTCTTGGAGGACAGTGGTGCAGCATCATGGCAAGCATTGTCACCCTTTCCAGTGGACAGTTTTTTAGAACTTTTAGGCCACTACTTCAAATCTACAATTGTGAACTTCCGTGGCAACATGTATGTACAAAACCATGGAATATATATAAGATCCGGTATAGCACCTGTGTGAACAAAAATTTTTTTGGCAAAATTCGACCAGCCTGTCCCGTCGTGTTCTTTCTCTGTGGTTCGTGTTTCCCGCTGGTTTTTATTCAATTTCCGTCCCTTGTAGCGTTCTGGTATTTTTCGAATTTTTGTGGTTGGTGCTGGGAAGCCTGAGGCGCCTTCCTGTGCATATGTTGATATGAACAGTGTACCCCGTTTCCGAATCCACCAAAACACATAATTTGTATCCCCATTTGACCACTGTGTCCCTCATGCACTGTCCAGACTTACCAGACATGCACTTACGAGGCTGACCTTTAGGTTTCACAATTTTCTCATCCTCGGAAAGGTTCTGACGCGGTTGAATCGTTAATGTGTTGCAGTAGAGAAGATACGCGGTTAAACTTCCCATGGGATGCGACGGTGGTCTCCTCCAGATCATAGACACTCAAGAAGGCAAGCAACGCCTTAAACATTTTCCGTGGCATCACTGATGGTGGAAGAAGGCCTGGAAATATGTGTTGTCGACTCCAATAGCGATGCAGGCGCGGGACTTGGACAATTCCTGTGTAGACCAGAAGGCTGACAAATTTGTGCATCTCCTCCTCAGTTGACCTCCCTCCAGGATCTGTCCTACAGGCTGTGCGTTGGTTTTTTGAAAATATGCATCGACGCATACTTATTTGTGTGGTTCCACATCTCTCTGATGACTTCTGCGTTGAAAAACAATATGAAGAAGTTGCCGCGCGGCACTCCGGAGTGCTGGGTCAAGGTCCACTCCTCACAGTGTTCGCTGAGAAAACTCCGCTGTTTCTGCAGCTGGCACCAAATGATCCCGCCCGAACGAAGTTGACACCTTGCAGATAGAGCTGTAACCTTTGGTTCGCACCGGATGCGCTTACATACACGCGGGAAAGCAATAAAACGTCCTAAGGAAAGAGCGACACTTACCTGCAGACATCTGCTGATGTTGCGGGGCGTATTGACATACTATCGCCGTCCGTACTGAAGTCTGAAGAATGGAAGTCGTTTTCCGTGTCTGCACTACTACCGTCATCCAGTGATTTTTGCTGAGTTTCGTTCAAGTCCATCGAAATTCGCCGTTTTCGTGGAGCGTCCGTGAGCGACGTCAACACCATAACCGAAACCACGAGTGTTCACCTCCCCGACTTTGAAGGAGCTTTCGAAATCTCCCCGCGGCATAAAAAAGAAACTGCAAAGCGAAACTGGTGAAGTTTCTCTCTAACTCTTTGCAGATACCATAATTGGAATTCATTGTTATCATATACTGACGATGAAAATAGGCGCGCTCACGAAAGTGTTAAATGCTGTCCTGTGCATTGCTCCTTGTAACGCTGCCATGCTGGCCGCAAAGGTTATGTATGCAAGGATGGCGTCCAAAGTCTTACGTTCAAAGTCAACGTATATCGCCACCATGTCGGCGAATATTTCTTTCAGATGTTCGGTGAGGTCGTTCGTCTTGATTGTTGGCATTAGATCTGCCGTAAATGCCGTAGCCTTGTCGGTGATAAGGAATACTGGAGCGTCGTGACAAAGCAAAATGCTCTCTACGGAGAACTTTGCTACTTCGGCGGCCCTAGCTTTAGGCAAGGCCCTGGTTTCGGCGTATCGGGTGACGTGGTCTGTATACCTACGATGACCCGCTTATTGCCGGACGTTGATGGCAGAAATTGTCCTAGTAAACCCATCTTGATTGGCTGGAATGGTCGAAGAGGTGGTCCAATCAGCTCAAAAAATCCTGCCAGCTTTGTCGGCGTTGTGTTGCGTAACTGAAAGTATTTTTTTTTTTTTTATTCGCGTTAGTTTGCCCTGCGGCATCAATACACATTACACAAAATGGTGCAGCTGTGTTTCCTCCATGAAGTCCAGGAGGGACCTATGGTTCGGACCATATATCCATCGCTGCAGGTCCGGTGGCCTGGTGTGCTGAAGTCCTGCACGCCGCAGGTGGCGTCGACGAGCCGCTTGTAGCCCAGGGCATGTCCATAAGAGGTGGTTCAGGTATTGCAAGTATTGGCATGTCGTAACCCTGTCATCACGTAATGAGAGACATCGGTGGTAAGGTGCAGCCAGTACTTTTCTTGTGCCCTTGCAAGCATGCGGGAAAAACCTAGGTGTCTAGCCTGGAGGTCGTCATGCGGAGAATGCAGAACTTCAGGTCACAATGCCGACGGCACAACCACAAGGTAAGGACTGACGAGAAGTTCTTAAGGAGACTTTCGTTTCGCAAGCAAAATGATGCTAATCCTCACAAATACCTTAGGGACGACAATGGTGGCCTTGCCATTTAAGTATTATGCCAGACTTCCGGTCACTTCTCAGTGAAGTGAAATGGTGGTTGCTCAGTGAAGTTTCTGGCACTTGTAGGCCCACCAAAGAAGCTGTCTTCGTCCATCATGCAGCAGCAAGTCAATGGGTGCGCAGGACAAGCATTTGACATCAGTGTGCTTTCGTGCAGACTGGTAAACCACGCTGATGTCAAATTCCACAACTCTGAGGCTCCATCGTGCGAGGCGACCTGAACAGTCGTTCAAGTTTGCTAGCCAACACAAGGCATGATGGTTGCTCATGACCTTGAAGGGCCTGCCTGTCATCAGTAAGAGCCATGGATGAGAAATAAGGAAGAAGTTGGGAAAATGGTCAAAACTGCGCAAAACATCGAGAGGCTCAATGTTATGCTGTGCCACTTTGTTGGTGTTCCACTTCGCTGGGAACAAATCTGGCACAGACAGACAGCAGTCGAGCATGAACTGCACCTGTGCAGACTAGCTATAACATGTGCTCTGCCACCATTTTGTGATGGCGATGTCCCTAAATCTGCCACTGACGGTCGGCTGTTGCTTGCTTCAAGCATACTTGATCAACTCGTTTTATGAAAGATGCTTTCCAAATAATATCTTGCCGCTGTGAAATCAACCTGCGATATCAAATTCGTTATTATCACCCTAAAAACGGCGATAAATAAGTTATCCAGGCAATGCGAATACTGCTGCACCTTACGTTCCCCGCGCCGCTACGCAACAGCTAGCAGCACAGTTTCATTTTCATGCAGCGTACAGCATGCTGTTGCCAGGTCTACAAGTTACCGTGCAAAAAGAATTGTTCGGTTTTTGGTCGTCCTCTGCACTAAATTTTAACGTGAAAGTGTTACTTCGTCAGGTTTGCAAAAGCATGCGCTTGTCCGGCATCCATAAAAACCGTGCGCAGAAAATACGTGACACTCCCATCGGAACTGACGCCACCGCCAACAACTGTCGCAGAAACCACTCGCAGCCACGGAGTAGGAGAGGGGAGTCCCCGCAACAGAAGAGGAACTCTCGACTTGAAGAGAGCACGCCCTTGTCAGCCGCATCATTGGCCTTCAACTCCTGCGGAGGCAGGGTTCCAGCAGCACGCACAGTAAGTTTGCAACACGTAGCTGCAGTGAGTCCGATGCCACCGTTGTAGGCTTAGCGTCAACATCGGTAGATGACTCGTCAAAGCAGAAAACTCGGCAAGCTGGTGCGGATTCATCATTACCCGGACAGCGCGCACTCAAGAGAGAAGAACACAACACAAGCGCTCACATTCAACTAAAGTTTAATCACGAAAACGGAAGAAAATCTGCTCTGATGAAATCATGTGAGCACATCATGGATGAAAGCGTTAAAGCTCAACTAAGTAAGCTTAGGAAGGCAATCTACATGGTCCAGGTGACGGTTCTCGTGAGTAGCCGGCTATCGCAGGAGCTAAAGAAATCGATGGCAGGGCAGCAGACAAGTGTGACTGAATCAAAAGAAAAAGACAAGGCAAAGGTTGCGGTGATACCCCATGTGCATGGTCTGTCACATCGTCTCAAAAATGTGGGCGCTCGGCATCAGGTCACGGTGGTTTTTTCTGTTGAGCACAAGGTGCGTGGCACATGCGCAGCTGTACGCAACACACCTACAAACCTGTCCCTCGCCCCTCGGGGGTTGTCTACAGCAACCCATTATCGTGTAGCCGCGTTTATGTTGGCCAGACGGGTAGGTGCTTGAGTCTGCGCCTCAGTGAGCATAGGAACGCGGTTAAAGGTCTTGGTTTTTCTACTCCTTTGGGCATGCATTGCAGGGACTGTGGTTGCTCAGCTAATTTCACAGGTTTTGCTCCACCACTCGGACAAGGTCACAAGAAGGGAAGCCTTCCATTTTAGAAAGGAAGGTGTGTAAGTTAACCGTCGCTCGCACTAATTGATAAAGAAGCATCTTTTTTAGACCACTCTGCATAGCACCTAGCTGGAACCGCCTGATAAGTTTTACTAGGAGTGTTTGAATATTCCAATTGTATTTCTAATAATGAATTGAACAGTGTTCTAATCGAATTGGTCACGGATCTCCGGATAACAGCCGGACAGAAGGAACAGACGAGGCGAGAGCGTTACACACAACTATTTTAATTACACACAAAAAAAAAAGACAAACACGCGTAGTTATCCAAACCCACTGCAAACATATAAAACATAGCGGTACCGAACAAAGCAAAGCTATCATACAGACAAAAAACAAGTTATAGAAGTCGCTAAACCGTATGAAGCGTTCGTCGCTTAACTCACAGCGTTCAGTGGCGATGCGAGATGAGTCGAGGCGTTGCGTTGGTCACTGGAGTCAACGTCGGTGTACAAGTCGGTGACGAAGGCGTTCCCTGTTGTGGAACGCGAGCTGGCGTCGTGGTTGAAGCTGGGAGGCTCGGAGTCAATGACCTCAGCGTCGACTTGCGCTGGTCAGCATTTCTCCGGAACAGGACTGGCTCAGGCGAGGCCTACGGAGCGGTGCCGTAGGACGAAGCGCTCGGAACACAAGCCGACGACGCTCCCTAGCCGCTGCGGGTGTTCGCGCCCGCCATCCATTTCCTAGGACGTGTCAATGAGTGGCCGGTGACTACGGTGCGATGCCGTAGAGCGATGGAGCACGAGCCTACGGTGCGATGCCGTAGAACAAAGGGAGCCGGAGCGCCCGGAACACAGGCCGG
The DNA here is from genome assembly GCF_013339695.2 of Rhipicephalus sanguineus. Lineage (NCBI taxonomy): Eukaryota > Metazoa > Arthropoda > Arachnida > Ixodida > Ixodidae > Rhipicephalus > Rhipicephalus sanguineus. Next base: position 25,840 of record NW_023614385.1, read on the forward strand.
CGATGCTCGTGCCCGCCTCACGCGCTCCCGATCGAACACCCAGGGCCCCTCTGCCCACGTCATCTTCCTCTTTTATATCTTCGACGTCGTTTTTCTCTTCTTCTAGCCTTGATGCCATGCTCGACGTCTTCCTCTTCTTTTCTCATATTTTCACTGTACCTCTGAATTGTGACAGTGTTTGAATATTCGAATTGTATTTCTAATAATGAATTGAACAGTGTTCTAATCGAATTGGTACTCGAATCAAATCGCACATATTCGAACTACCAAATATTTTTCAAATCCTTTTCGAATAATTAACACTAACGGGAAAACCCCCAAAGAACAACGCGTTGGAACAGCGAAAGATCGTTTTTGTTCTTTTAGTTAGTGAATTACCAAGATGCGTGCAGGCCAAACTCTTACGGGATTATAGAAGCTTCACTCATCAACGGATGAGGGAATATTTGGCCTAAACTACAGTGCCGCCGAAGCGGACGTGTCCTCGATCCACTATTATTATCATGAGATGCATTATTTTCATTCACAAAATATTATTTAACTTTTAGGTCTCAGTTTTATCAAAAGCTGGTGACAAAGTACCACCCTCGAATACTGAAGGAACTGCTGCATTCAACCTACAGTTAAAAATACCTAGAAGGCTCCAGTTGCTACTATATAGTATGGGCAGTTTACATAATTGCGGTATCTTTTGTTAGTTAAATGTAATGGTAATGTCATTTTGTGAAAGTTCGTGAATATTTGTTTGAAATAAAAAGTTGTACAATTCTAGGCGTGTCTTGAAATAATTGCCTTACTATTCGAAAACTATTAAAAATGGTATTTGATATGTATCCGTATTCGATTCGGTATGATCACTAATCAATCTGTATTCGATTCGGTTCTAAATTTCACAATTCGGACACCCCTAGTTTTAACGCCTCGTGTTGTTTCTCAGACTCAGTTTTAAGCAATGTTTGAAATGCAGGAGTGCGCTTAAAGGGACACTAAAGGCAAATATTAAGTCGACGTTGATTGTTGAAATAGCGGTCCAGAAACCTTGTAGTGCTACTTTTGTGCCAAGGAAGTGCTTATTTTGAAATAAAATCACGTTTTAGTGGTCCGCATCGCGTTAGCGCACTTCAAATCACCCGCCTGAAATCCGACTTTCATACGTCACTGCTGCCGTGCCCACCGTTGCCTGCCTTTACTGCGCGGCCGCCGACACTAGGAGCATCAGAGCGAAAGTAGCGGGACCCACAGCAGCAACAATGGCCATTGAAGCCATCGAAGCTTGCCGCAATGGATGTGGACGGAGACCTTGACAACAAGACATTGGCTTACGACTCTGGGCTCCAATTCAGCTACTTGAACCCCGATGAACGCGGTATGCTGCTGAGGGCTCGTAGTGCCGGCGTCGTTGCATGCGGCATTTTGTCGAACTTCCTGTCGGAGCGACTTTCACAAGCGCGCAAAACACACGCGGCAGTACGCGATGCCAAAACTACCACTGAGACGTGACCGCGTGAGCGAAGCAGGGCGCCGGGCGATGCACAGTTCGGCGAAAACGGAACCTTCGAGCCACGCGCGCCATTCCCCATGGAAACGTCACAGAGGTTCTTTTTTCCATGAATCAAACGGAAACGAACAAACAGCATTTTATTACGTCTTTTGATGCACGGAAGGTTCTTTTTTTATTGCTGCTAGTTTGATTACTAGTGATTTATGGTAGGCAGACTCTCATACGTCATCGGGATCACTTCGAAAATGTCCCATTCGTGGCGCTCATAGTGTGATACATTTAGCTTAATTTCTCGGTAAGTAGGGCACTGCTGTCGATAATATTGCCGTTTTAGAAGTTGTCATAGATTGAGCTTTCATTCTGTGTCATGAATTTGTTGACTTCTGGCAGAAGAGGGAGATGTAGAGGAAGAAGAAATGAGAGAAAAGACAGATGTCATACGAAGAAACATAGAGTGAAGAGAAAGAAGAAGACCATACATTGAAGGAGAATTGAATAAAGAACGCAAAGAAGAGGGAGAAGAAGAGGCACGAGAGGCGACGTGGCCGGCGAGGAGAAGGAGGAAGGCAGAGAGCGCTTGGAACGGGCAGAGGCACGGACGAGCGGTGGTCGTGGCAAGGCGTTCGCCTGAGGTCCGCCAGCACAGCTCCTGGGAATGTGCCCCAGCTTTCGCAGCAACGTACTGTGACCTGGGAGGCGTGACCAGGAGGGCGACCAGCGCGCATCAGCGAGACCCTTCTCCTGAGGACGCGCAGACGTTCTGCGGCTATGCTCCGTGGGTCGCGCACCGGACTACGAGCGGTACAGCCAAAGCAAGTACCTGACGTGGCGTGGACCGGCAACTGCAGCTACCCGACGGTGCAACAGACGGTCGTGCTCCGGTGAAGCAACGCACTTCGCAGACACGACAAGTCGTCGCCTCAGCACCGGAGCTGCCACATCAACGCCAGTAACCCGTGATGAAACTGTAAATATTTTTATTAGTTTTGGGATAGTGTGCACAAGGGATGTTTGTTTATATAGTCGGGCTTTCTTCACTACGTCTTATGTAAATAGTTTAGTGGTTTTTTCGCATAAAGCAATTTTTCGTTATCCTCGGTGTTCCTGTGTTGTGTTTAACCATCTAGAGACCATGACAAAATATTGGCGAGCCTGCCAGGATAGTGTGCACAAGGGATGTTTGTTTATATAGTCGGGCTTTCTTCACTACTTCTTATGTAAATAGTTTAGTGGTTTTCTCGCATAAAGCAATTTTTCGTTATCCTCGGTGTTCCTGTGTTGTGTTTAACCATCTAGAGGCCATGACAAAATATTGGCGAGCCTGCCAGGATTGATTATCCTACCCAATTGGTCTCTCACTTCACAGGAACATGGATTACGAGAAATTGTTGGGAATCGCGACCGCGCTGGGACTCAGCCGAGAGGAGTCGCTAAGCTTGTTTGAACGCGCGGAAAAGGAAGCTCGCGAGGCACGTGAAGCTGAGAAAGAGATTTTCTTCTCTTAAGTTGCGGTTGGCAGACGCCTCTATTCCCAGAGATGATGACAGTAGGTCGTCGGTTTTCTAGCGAAAGGGAGTTGCCGAGAGCTAAGAGCATTTGTCCGCGGAAGTTAATGGCTCCATTTGATGAGAAGAGAGATGATTAGATGCCTATTTACACCGGTTCGAAAGAATTGCTGTGGGACAAGGTTGGGATAGAAGCGAGTGGGGCGACAGCACTTAGTCTCTGTTTAGTAGGCGAAGCCTTGAGTGTATTTGGGAGAATGCCCGCCCTCCGAGTCAATGGACTATGACAGTCAAGAAAGCACTGCTTCAGCGGTTCAGGCTGACTGCTGAAGGCTTCCGTGAAAGATTTCGTAAATGTAAGCCCGAAGACGGAGAAACGGGAAAGCAGTTTGTGGGCCGCTTGTCTAACTACTTTGACAGGTGGATGGAGATGGCTGATACTCCCAAAACGTATGAGGGTGTGCGTGACAGCATGGTTAGGGAGCAATTTCTTGCTTGTTGTCACCCGAAGCTATGTGTGTTTCTAAAGGAAAGGAGCTAGGATCACTCGATGAGGTAGCTGATTATTCCCGACCAATATATGGAAGCTCAGGCGATTGGAAATTTAGGACATATGAATAAAGAGAGGATCACAGGAGAAGAAGAGGAGACGAATTTGAGCCCCGAAATAATGAGCATAGAAAGCAGCAGATGCAGCAACGGTGCTTCCTCTGTAATCGCCTTGGTCATCAAGCCCGTAACTGTCTAGTGGAATGCGGTGTTCAACGGGAAAGAAGTTATTGCCAGGTGTGCAATATGAGAGGCCATAAGACTGAGGAATGCCGAAGGAAACCGCGAGATCAAGTATCAGCGGTGATAGCTAATAGAGAAGGACAGAAAGGTGACAGAAAGGAAACTGAGATAACGAATATAGTGAGTGCAGCTGTGGCCGCAGCTGGCCTGAAACATATTAATATGCCAGTTGTCAAAGGGACAGTGAACGACAAACGTGTGTCGGTACTTCGAGACTCGGGTGCTAGTACGGTGCTCGTTAGACGAAGTTTGGTCAACGACATGGAGCTGACAGGAAAACGTCACGAGTAGTGCTGGCAGATGGGTCAGAGAGGTATTTGCCGGAAGCCAGAATATTGTTAGACACCCCATATTTCACAGGGCGTATAACTGCACTGTGTCTAGAAGAGCCCTTGTATGACGTGGTGTTAGGCAATGTGAAAGGCGTAAGAGCCGTTGACGGCCCAGTGGCACAATGGAAAATGCCTAGTACATGCATACGTGTCGCGTAGGAAAGGCGAAAGATGCAAAAAGAAGCCCAACGGTGCCAAAGGAGACTTTAGTTAAAAAGATGTAGGACAGGAGGTGAACCCGTCTGCAACACTGGATGAGTTGGGCATACCCACAGCTGGCTAGGTAAGCAGCAAAGAAATGCGAGACACTGGAAAATTGCAGTACGTAGGATCGGAGAGAAGCAATGAGTGAAGGAACGAGAAGAGATGTGACGTACGTACTTAATAATGGCGTGGTGTACAGGAAGTTCGTGCACAAAGGCAGAAAGTGTATGCAATTGATGGTGCCGGCAAGGTATAGACTATCTGTATTGGAGCAGTGCCATGCCAAGGGGCATAAAGGAGTGAGGCGAACTGTAATTGCGTTAACTAAAGTAGTGTTCTGGCGGGTTTGCGGAGAGATGTTAAAAGTTTGTAGAGGGATGTTGCAAGTAGATGGAAAGCGAAAAAGAAATATTGTGATAAGGGTCACAGTGTGACAATTAAGGGTACCCTGCTTGTATGTTTTAGGACTTTCTTCATGCAGTTTAGCAACACGAGAGTTTTCGAGACAGCCAACTGTCGAATATGTTGAGTAGTCGGCATAGTGATTTCTCCACTGTAAGCGAGTGTGTTTAAGACTTCACTTTACTCTTATGGTGAACATTTGGTGGAATTGTTACAGTAGACACAGTGACCATGGTGCTTTTATGTCACCTATGACCTGTCCGCGACACATGTGATGTGACGTTTAGTGAATAGCCGTGATGTGTGGTGAAGTGATTGGTGATAGTGATGTGATGTGAGTGTGCCGGTGAAGTGCATCGAGAGAACGTTGATATGACACACATTGACGATGGAAAGGTCCTGGGACGTCAGGAGCAGTTTTTCATGCCGAAAAACTCTTCAAAAGGAGGGCGTATCATTGTCATGAATTTGTGACTTCTGGCAGAAGAGGGAGATGTAGAGGACGAAGAAATGAGAGAAAAGACAGATGTCATCGAAGAACATAGAGTGAAGAGAAGAAAGAAGACCATACATTGAAGGAGAATTGAATCAAAGAACGCAAAGAAGAGGGAGAAAGAAGAGGCACGAGAGGCGACGTTGGCCGGCGAGGAGAGGAGGAGGAAGGCAGAGAGCGCTTGGAACGGCAGAGGCACGGACGAGCGGTGGTCGTGGCAAGGCGTTCGCCTGAGGTCCGCCAGCACAGCTCCTGGGAATGTGCCCCAGCTTTCGCAGCAAGTACTGTGACCTGGGAGGCGTGACCAGGAGGGCGACCAGCGCGCATCAGCGAGGACCCTTCTCCTGAGGACGCGCAGGACGTTCTGCGGCTATGCTACGTGGGCTCGCGCACCGGACTACGAGCGGTTACAGCCAAAGCAAGTACCTGACGTGGCGTGGACCGGCAACTGCAGCTACCCGACGGTGCAACAGACGGTCGTGCTCCGGTGAAGCAACGAACTTCGCAGACACGACAAGTCGTCGCCTCAGCACCGGAGCTGCCACATCAACGCCAGTAACCCGTGATGAAACTGTAAATATTTTTATTAGTTTTGGGATAGTGTGCACAAGGGATGTTTGTTTATATAGTCGGGCTTTCTTCACTACGTCGTTATGTAATAGTTTAGTGGTTTTTTCGCATAAAGCAATTTTCGTTATCCTCGGTGTTCCTGTGTTGTGCTTAACCATCTAGATACCATGACAGTGCAGCAAATGAAGTTTTGCGCTTCTAAGCACTTGGATTAGGTCCAATTACCGGCATTGAGAAAGGAAACTGTCGGAGGGCGCATTGCGCAAAGCGATAAAAATAAAGGAAGAAAGGACAAGAAGAGAAAAAACAGAAAGAAAGGCAGCAAGGCAGGCACGCCGACGCAAAGTTTCGCTCCTTGTGGGACGCCGGAGTAAAGAATCCGGTACGGATTTACCTGCTTTGCTCTACTTGGCTGCCATGTTGCCCTGTGAGGGATAGTGGCACCAAAGTAGCTTATGATACACAAACACACACACAAACACACACACAGCACGCACGCACGCAAGCATTCGTTTTATTAGCCCGTGCAGATATTCATGAGCGTCTTAAACTAAACTTTATGCATTTTTTGAGCAAATGTTCTGATACATAATTTTATGCTGAACTTTCAAACGCAGACGAAGATATATAGCTCGTGTTAAAATAAGTGTCGCCAGTTGTAACACGGGAAACTGTGCAGAAGAAAGAAAAGCATTGAAATACGCGACAAGATATGAACGCATATTAGTTCTAAAGCCGTAATTTTTTCAGTGTGCAATACTTGGTGAAACCTGCGTATTGCCAAGGCCATCTCTTTCACTTCACGTACTTCTATTTTTTCATAATTTTCGCAATTTCGATGAGATCACGATAGCTTTCAGGCCGCTATCCGTATGCGCGGCGTTCATTAACACAAATTAAGTTTTCCAGATGGATTCCGCATCTTTTTAACATCTATACTTCGACGCCTTTACGATTTTGCGAAAATGCGAGCGTGAACCTAATAAAAAAAGATGGCTGATCTCTCCGTCATAGGAATCTGTATGAAACGAAAGTGAAACCTGTGGTCGAGAAGTAGTTGATTGTTTATAGTGCACTGGTATATGAGAGCTTGCACAATGTCTATTGCTGTTTGGCAGGTCAGCCGCTCGATGTGGACGCACCAACGTTGACGCTCAGTGGTACATCTCCCTACCGACGACTACAGCCCATGATCATGATTTAAACCTTGCGGTAGCTGAGGTTGTCAAGATATACCTGGACACTGCATATGTTGAATCCCGCGCAAAGATGTCACCGACAAGCACATAGTAAACACTGATACTCGATATGCACTATTTCAAAGCTTCGTGAAACGCGACGAGCGTAGCGGGTTTCCTCTAGCCTGGCCGTTAATTCTCACAGGGCGAGTGGGGAACGCGGTGCGACCGACAGGCGAGCGTCGGAGAGCTGTTTTTCGATATGCATGGATGCTATGAGCGAGGCTTGGGCTAGAGCCCCCCTTTGCGGTGTGTTAAGCGTTGACGACATTGCACTTCTCCTATTGGAAATGCGTCGAATGGGACGGTCGTAGCAACGGTGCGTTGCAGGAGCTAATGGCGGAGCCAACGTAGCTTCTTTCCAACCCTGGTTGCACACATGTCACCGCCCTGTTATAAAGGGGACGCTCATAGCATTCACCATCCACCCGAGAGCACTTTGAGAGGCAAGTGTGAATGATAAAAGGCCCCTTCATGTAGCCTTTGTTATGTGTTTGGCGGTAGCTAAGTGGGATAAACGCCCCCCAGCCATTGTCGTGACCGAGAGGTCGTGGGTTAGACTCCTGTCAGCGGAACTTCTTAGTTTTTTTTTTACTTCCCATCTGATGGCGTTCATTTGGTGACGTATTTCCGTGACGAAAATACGTCATGAAAGTCTTGGTGGACAGCGACATAAAACATTTTCTTGTTAATAGTTTCGAAAATTGGATTTCACAGGGAATTTTACGTCCAGAAAGAGCTTGGAGCTTGCTTCTTCTATTTCGTACATGTTATACGTATTGTCACGTGGTTTTGGTGGAGGAGAATGCAACAGACAAACGGGTGAAAATTAAAATCTTTATTTGACGAAGCTGTTCCCCACAAAACAAATCCTTACGATACAGCGAGAGCGGCGTGCACGGCCATCGCTGGTCGTGAATATAATATGCGGATCTAACGCATCGACTCTAGAGACACGAGTCTAGTCGCGGTTGGTCATCACTATCACATGGGCTGGTAATGACCTGCGTTTGAGGCTACCCGCGCCATTCGCGTCATGAAAACAATCAGCTTAGAACATTCAGTTATGTACCCGCCAAGGTGGTCTAGTGGTTGTTGTCCTCGACTGCTGATCCGAAGCTCACGGGATCAAATCCCGGCGGCGGCGGCCGCATTACGGTGGAGGTGAAATGCCGCTTTACTTGGATTTTAGAGCACGTTAAATAACTTGAGATGGTCAAAATTTATGGAGCCCTCAACCAACCCCTGGCGAATGAAGCATATCGGCCCAAACTACGACGGACAACATGTATATGAACAGTGTCGTGAACATGGAAGTTGAACCATACGCTATGTGGTTGTGCATCGAGTAACATGCCAAGAACAAGGAAAAGTGGGACAAAGTGCTGAAAGGTGCTTCACTAGAAGACCAACTTCGGGCTGTCCAGCAGGCCCGTGAGGCGGCGAACAGCTTCGGGCGCTCTGTCCCGACGTGGGAGATGCCCTTTGCACCTGGCACCTAGCCGAGTGTCCTTCAGGACCCTTTTTGGGCAATAAGTTTCACCACCACCCCAACTACGAAGGCCATCATCATAGGCGTGTGCACAGGGGGGGGGGGGGGGGGGGGGGATGGCGCCCCCCTAATCACCTGAGAGGGGGGCGCAAATCTGCCCCGTACATTGACCCTTCTATTCACCTACGAGGGGGGGGGGGGCACAAAATCTGCCCCATACATTGATTTGTAGGTTGGGGGGACGCTGCGATGAACCTTTGCCCCCCCCCCCTTATGGGGAACCCTGCGCACGCCTATGGCCATCATAATCATATCGTGGTTTTGGGACGCAAAACCCCTAGAATTATTAAAACATTCAATGACATCCAAGAGGGCTCTTACAGTTACGATACAATAAGGCGTCGTTTGCATCTTGCAAAAGTTTTAGTCAATGGAATCGTGGTAAATTGAAAGCAGCCCTCATCTCGATCAGTATCGTCCCCATGCAGCAGGCGGTATTCAAAGTGAGAAAGAAATACATGCAATGAAATCGTGAACACTGCAAGTAATAGTAGTAATAAAAATAATAATATTAATAATAATATTAATAATAATATAATATAATAATAATAATAATATAATAATAATAATAAAATAATATAATAATAATAATATAATAATAATGTAATGAAGGTACTCCGGAACGAATCGAACTTATAGATGGCGTTGACGTTCACGCACTTGTTGACACTGGAGCTGCCGTATCTGTAATTAGTGGAAAACTCTGCCGAAATCTGAACAAAGTAACAACTCAACTTACCGACCTATCTTAGCAGACAGCTACGTCCCATGATGTTCAGCCTTCAGCATTGTGTACTGCGCGAGTCGTCATTCAAGGTTTCCTGTATGTCGTCGAATTTGTCATTTTATTCCGTTCTTCGCACGACGTTATTCTTGGGTGGAATTTCCTTTCGTCAAATTCTGCTGTGGTAAACTGCGCTCGCTCTGAACTCACGTTATCTGTTCCGTGCTTCGACTCCGATGATCGCGCTTCATGTAAAGTGTTTGCTGCTTCTGACGTCGACATTGCGCATTTCTCAGCCGCCCTCGTCCCGGTGTCATGTGCCTCTCCTCCGGAATCACCTGCGTTGTTATACCATCGGCCACTTCTGCGCGCCGTCGAAATTTCTTTCTTCCGTATGCCATCATCACTTTCTGCCATGGTCACGCTGCCATTTATGTCTGCAATTCCTCGGATAGCTCGTCTTCACTATTCCGCGGAGAATGCCTGGTAAGCTACGAACTTTACGACTGCGTTCTCCCGGCTACCATACCTGATCCCACGGCATCCTTCCCGATTTGTGCTGTCACCTCACCCACTACGGCTAATAATGTTGTGGACGTCTTCTCCGGTGCCATTGATTCCGAGCTCACACCAACCCAGCGCGAAGAGATCATGAACCTCCTAGAGCGTTTTCGCACTTCATTCGACCGTGACCAGCCATGCTAAGGCCGAGCATCCGCAGTCGTTCACCGCATTGACAGCGGTCAACAAGCCCCGCTAAGACAACGTCCATATCGTGTGTCATCTGCTGAACGCCGTGTCATCGACGAACAAGTGGACGACATGATGAAACGTGGCATCATGGAGCCCTCAAACAGTCCCTGTGCTTCACCGGTAGTCCTCGTCAAGAAAAAAGACGGGTCCATCAGGTTCTGCGTCGACTACCGCCGACTCAACAGAATAACGCGCAAAGGCGCATACCCTCTCCCTCGTATCAATGATGCCTTGGACTACCTGCAGGAAGCAGAGTTCTTTTCTTCGTTAGATTTACGCTCCGGCTATTCGCAGGTGCCCATGGCAGAGGACGACCGCCCGAAGACAGCCTTTGTAACGCCTGATGGATTATATATTCATTGTTATGCATTTTGGCCTGAATGATTCAACAACGAACTCGTCGCGCTATTCGCATTGTGTGACGCCTGGTTACAGAATTCGCGTTGTGCGACGCTTGGTGCTTATTTTACTATTCTACCACGCTATATTGCATATGCTAATGTGGTTCTTCCCGACATGAAGCCTGTATAGGACCTTTTTGCAAAGCAGTTACAAGCACCGGCATGGCTCAGAAGTTGAATACTTGGCTCCCACGCAGAGGACCCAGGTTCGAAGCTCGTTCCATCCTAGAATTTTTTTCTTATTTCGTTTTTTTTTATTTCAAGCGATACTGGTTACGGACACCGGTGGCGGCGGCGGCGGCGGACAACTACGGTGCCAAAAACGGCCGGTGAAATGATCTCATAACAGCTTTCGCTGTAAAAGTCCCGTTAGTGTAGAAAGTGAAATGTTTGTTGAAGGCTGTAAATAAACACCAACTACAGTTATATTTACTCTACCAAACCGAACTTCACATGCAAGATATTCTGGATAGTCTGATGATGTAGCACTTAATAAAACTGACGGTAGATCTCGTCGCACACAAATCATCGTTCTGCTCTGCCTGCAGATCTAGTGGATGTATACACAACGTAATTAGCCAGTCGAAACGTGTTGGCTACCCCAGCCTCTGTGATGCATAACACTGGAAAAGAGAACTGAGCTACAAGTTTCCTAAAATCGGCACTCTTAGAGCGAAGACTATTCGCATTCCACTGGTATATGGCGACATTTTGATAACAGTTATTCATGCCTTGCCCGCGCAGCGTCTGTTGTAGCATATTGCAACACCACTTGCTCCATTGACAAAACAGCTTTCACTTCGGGGAGGTTATTACCCTGTGGAATTGCGGCAAGTATGGCTTTCAAAGCAGTGAAGAACATCGGTATGACAAGCTGAGCAATTCCACTGAGGAGTTTTCGTGTTGCGTGACACTTACTGGATGCGATGTGCTTGTACATTGTTGACTGCTTGCCACGTGGTTGATCTGTCGAGTACCCGCCTAAGACTTGTCGAGCTTGATGCTGGTTTGGTGATGACTCGACGCTTTCCTCTCGGTTTCGTAGTCCCCTTGCAACTTGCGCGTACGTCTTAACAGTTTCCTGGTGATAAGGCAAGAGCGGTCGCGGAGGCCGTGCTGGAATCATGGTATTCATGTTTGGTTCGGGTGCGCCACGCTGTTGCATGCGACCATAGATGATGTCATGTTGATGTTGAAGAGAAGCTGCTTTGTTCTGCGGGCATCCAGAGAATGAGGCAGCATGGGGCCCGTTGCAATTCTCGCATTTTGGTTGTCTTATAGATTTGCAGTCCTTGTGATGGTGGCCTTCTGCACATATTTTGCAGCGCCTTGTTCCTCGGCAGTTTTTCGCCTAGTGTCCAAGCCTTTGACAGTTGTAGCAGCGTCTTGCTGGTCCCAAATATTCTTCAACTGGATGACTGGGGAATCCAAGATACACTCGCTGTGAGAGTGGCCTTTCATAACGGAACTGTAAGACCACACTTTTCAGGGGCGTGATTCCGCGGTGCCATCTTTTTGACGTATGTAACGAGCTTGGCGTCGGGCCGAAGTCACTCCTACGTCACATCAAGTATTCTGTAAGTTGTTGTTCTGTACATTCCAGAGTAACATTGAGCTCTTGGTCAGCAGTCTTTCAACGCGTGTTGATGCCTTGATCTGACAACTTGATCTGAGTCGCAAGTTGTCTCATTCTAAGCTACTAAGCTAGGCATTACGATTAACAGCAGCCATGTTCAAAGAGCGCACAGACTGGGACGCTTTCAGGTTGGCAAGAACCGTCCCATTATTGCCAAGTTTTCCAGGTTTAAAGAAAAATTCAATTCTTTCTGCAACACCAAAGCTGAGGGATACACCCTTTTCAGTACGTGACAATTACTCGGCACGTGTCAGAATAGCCCATTAGAAACTTTTTGCGCATGCACAAGAGGCTCGTTCCACCTCGTTTAAGATCCGCTTTGACAAGCTATTGATGAACAACAAATTCTTTATTTACGATTCCGTGAATGATACTGTGAGAGAATTAAAGTCACAGCGTTGACCGCAAACTTGTTCGCCGTTATCCTGCGATGCTACACAGTCACAATCACCCCAGCCTAAATTCCCAGTGTACGACAGTATTTCGTTCCTTCTGGGAAATGTACGAAGCTACCTTCCTAAAAAAGACCTAATAGAAGCCGTTCTTGATGACAGCTCCGCCGATATTGCAATATTTACCGAGCCATGGCTTACTATCGATATAGACACGCGCGAACTTTCCTTTGAAGTGTTTAACGCATGCAGATTAGACAGGGTTGGACGCCGAGGGGGTGGTTCTTTTACTGATTTATTCTAATATCTTCCTCCGCTATACCAACCAACAACGAGCAAGAAATATTTTGCGTTAAAGTGTCTTCTCTTTTTTGCTCATGCGTTATTATCGCATGCTACCGTGCGCCCGACTGCGATAGATCTTTTGTCGAGGACATGTACAACTTGCTCTTACACTTAATCGCTAAATTTCCTAAAAGTAATTTTATCCTCTGTGCTCATTTAACCTTCCTGACATTAACTGGGATAAAATGTCAGCATCGTCTCATCTATCTAGGGAATTTCTAGGCCTTACTCTAACTATTAACCTCACACAAATGGTATCCACGCCGACTCGCAGTGCTAACATTCTTGATTTAGTTTTGATTTCCAACCCCGACGCTGTTCATTCGGTAATGTGTATTGATGGCGTAAGTGACCACAGGATGGTGTTATTTGACCTAACCTTTCAGGTACCCACTAGCCGGCCTTCAACCAAATAGATACAAAATTACAAAAAGGCAGACTTCTCAAAATAAATCAGGAATTAAATACTTTTTTTTTGCACTTTGAGGAGTTTGGCTTCCAACCGAAGTGTTCAGAGCAATTGGTTACTTTATAAACAAAAATACTGTATCTTGTTGATAAATGTGTACCACTTGTCCGTATTGGGGGCGACGCCCACAAACCATGGTTCACCAACTCCCTTAGGAAGCTCGATAACAAAATAAGCATATTTTCGGGCGGCTAAACTCTCAAACTGTAATTCAAAGTGGGAAAAGTATTTCGCATGCCTCCGAGAGTACAATAATTTGCTGCGGCAATCAAAGAAAACATTTTTCCATATTGATCTTCTTGGTATCCTTCATGAAAACCCACAAAAATTTTGGAATATTCTACCTACCAACTGCGCTTCTCACAATATTACTCTGTCATATCCTGACGGAACACCCGTCCCCACCGAACATCGATCCGATGTCATGAATTCTTATTTTTCTTCTGTTTTCACCCGACAGCCCGACTTAAACAGTGGTACGCTTCCTGACTGCAACTTCCCCTGCATGCCTTCAATTGATTTCACATCTGAGGGCATCTCGGCCTTGATTGACAAAATCAAGGTATCCAGTGCTCCTGGTCCGGATAACATCCCCGCTAAGGTCATCAAAAGCACTAAAGTACTTACTAGTAAATTTTTACAGATAATCTTTTCGCAGTCCGTAAAAACCAGTACAATTCCGAACGAGTGGAAGTTAAGCAAGGTTGTCCCGGTATTCAAAAGTGTGTCAGAACTGATCCTTCAAATTATCGGCCGATATCGCTCACTTGTATCGCCTGCAAACTTCTTTAACACATTGTCTACTCTCATGTTGCCTCTCGTCTTGAAGCTAACTCTTTTTTTTCAGTAATCTGCATAGCTTCCCCCCAGGACGCTCATGTGAAACCCAACTATTTGAATTCACCACCGACTTCCATCTAAACCCTGATTCTCTCCTCCAAACAAACGTAATTTACCTAGATTTTTCAAAAGCCTTCGACCGCGTAGCTCATCAACGGCTAATGGTCAAAGTAAATAGCTTATCCACCAATCCACTAATCTCGTCGTGGATCCGTTGTTTCCTAATTGGCAGATCGCAGTTCACAGTGATCGGGAACCGCCACTCTATAGTCACCGAAGTATTATCAGGAGTACCGCAACGTTCAGTCCTAGGACCCCTTTTGTTTTCAATTTTCATTAATGACCTTCCCACCGGTATTTCATCTTCCATCCGGATCTTTGCCGATGACTGCGTCCTGTACCGCCGTGTAAGCTCACATAACGATCAAATGCTTTACAACGTGATCTCGCTACAATTGAAAAGTTGCTCTCAGTAGCCCATGCAACTAAACGTCACAAAATGTAAGTCCATGCACGTAGCGCGGAAACACTCTCTCAAATGATACTCCTACTCATTGCATTTTCTTCCTATAGAGCTGGTTCAATCGTACAGGTACCTCGAAGTTACCATCACAAGCAAGCTTACATAGTCGGAACATATTCATAATCTGGTTATTGCAACTAACAAATCCCTGGGATTCATTAGACGGTCACTATCATCATCACCACCTGTGATCCGCAAGCTGGCATATTATACATTTATCCGCACTAAACTGGAACTCGCATCGGCAATATGGGATCCACATCAAGCGAGGGTCCCGTTTTCAGTATTTATACTCTGGGACCCTCATCTGTATACACGTATTATGTAAGTAACCCTTATGTCACCAATAAACTCAAACTCAAACTCAAAGCTTGTCGACCTACTAGAAGCTGTCCAAAACGGCGCAGCCCGGATTATTACATCCCAGTACGACCATCGGCTAAGTGTTACAAACATCAAATCATCCTTGGACATCATCTCATTAGCACTTCGCAGAAAAGTCTCTCGGTTTTGCCTGTTTCATAAACTGTATTACAACTTCGCACACTTACGTGACCTGCTTCTTTTTCCGCCAAACCGCACTTCACGCCGCCTGTCAAACTCTCTCAGTCTTCAAAGAATTCACGGCTCTACTAACTCCTTCCTGCCATTAGCCATTGAAGAATGGAATAGCTTACCTGACCTTGCTGTCACTGTACGTGACCCCACTAAATTCTAAACGTACTAACTAATTTATTGCGTGCTGCTGCGCATCGTATTCTGAGTTTTTTTTTGTAGCACATTATTCTACCTGTGTATTTTGACTGTCTTGTAATTTCACCTCGTTCCTTTGTATATGTTCCTTTTGTTGTATTTCTAATGACTGTTTGAACGCTCCCTTCTCTTATGTATGCTCTCCCCTTATGTAATACCCCAACAAGGGCCTTTAAAAGGGCCCTGCAACACTTTTCGAGCATTCTCAAAAAGTGCTGCCGATCGGTAGTCGAGGCTCCCGAGAACACGCGAGCCAAATATTATAGCGATGCGCACGGCCTGGAATTTACAATAAATTCTCAAAGTCAGCTGATAATCGCTGCCTCTTCTCTCGACAAATGATGTATTAGTCCGCAAAATATGACGCGATTGTCGGCAGTTCCACCATTGGCTGATGTTATAATCACGATAACACCCTCATTATTACTTTTGTTGTTAATTTTGAGTTTAATAAGTAGATAATATGTATGTTTATATTCTGTTATCGCGTTAAAAACACCGAACAAACATTAATATTAGCACTTCCGGTCTCACCGACAGCTCGTCTGCTCGTAGTTGCAAGGTTCCGTTTTCTTCGCCATGCGCAGTGCCGAAAACGTGAATATTTCTGTGCTTTTGACCATCGCCGGTTGCCGTTGAGAGTGGCAGCCGTTCGAGTGTTGCCTCGTCAGCTGATAACTGCATCGTCGGCACGTTCTCATGACCGACCGAGGCAGGGGCGCAGCGTGTCTCCGATAACAATGCTGGCGTCCGGTAATGGAGGCGCTTCGGGGTCGTCTGCCAGTGCCGTCTTACGAGGCGGTGTATCGGAGTATGGGCCGAAACCGATCTCAGCTGTCATCCGCTCCAAACGAGCGCGCAGGTTTGCTTCCATGGTTGGCAGAGCGATGAAAACACTACGGCGTTCGAGGTGCACACCCAACATTATCAAACCGACGCGCAGTTTTCAAGCACGCGCGATACACAGTGCGATCGGCTCCGCTACACTAGAACGACGCAAGCCGACCGGAAGTGGCGGCACAGACCACGTGGTTGCGCCCAGACGTCAGAGAGAAAAAAATGAAGAACTCCGCTGGCGTTCTTGGGCGTAGCCTCGCTCCTCTGCGCTCCCTCCCTCGACTCGCTCACTCGCTGCCTAGCTTTCCGCGTGCTCGCGGCGTTGAGTTGAGGGAGAAAGCTGCGGAACGTGATCTCTATAATTTGGTAACACCACTTAGACTTGACGAATTCGAAAAATTTTTGCGGCATATGACTCGTGAAGAGTCATACGTCAATATGAGACTATTCCAATATAACTAAGAAAGGTGTTGCAGGGCCCCTTTAAGGGTTAATAAATGATAATAATGGTGATCTCTCTGTCTTTCTGCCTGTTTTCTTTTCTCTGCTTATTTCTACTTCTTTCTTTCTCTCTCTATATATATTTTATTTCTCATTCTAGTTATTTCTATCGCTGTATCTGTTCATTTATCTATTTCTCGATTCCTCATTCTTTCTCTCCCTCTCTTTATTCTTTTCTGTCATTTTGTTTGATTCACTCTCTTTCTATCTCTATCTGTCTTCTTCTTTTTCTTTTCCCTCTTTTTCTATCTTTCTCTGTCTTTTTATGCTAAGCTTATTCTGTGTTTGTTTCTCTATCTCTCTCAGTATCTTTCTGTCTTTGTTTCCTTTATTTCTGTCTATTCGTCTCTTCCGTTCTATGCTATGCTTTGCTCTCTACACTTCTCTTTCTCTCCTCACTCTCACTTTCCTTTCCTACACTAATGCTATGCTATACTCTATAAACCTGTACTATGCTCTATGAGCGTGGCTTGATAGGCGAGTGATTACGACGCTCGCTTTCGAACGCAGCTGCGTGTCCCACCTCGTCAATATTCTTTTCGCCAAGAGTTTCTTCTTCTCTGTTTTTTGATATTTTTGTTTTTATCTTTCTCTCTCTCTTTGTCTCTATGCTTGTCCTCTCGGCCATCATAGTTATTGCACTCCGCGCTGCACAAATTAGCGCACGTGTGATGGAAGCGAAGCAGAAGATGAGGAAGATGACGAAGAAAGCACGTGCCGCTTCATGATAATGATAGTTTTCTGTTCGCTCTGCAAAGACTAACGGCCAGCTTAAACAGCCCCGCTATTACAACGCAGACATCGTGATACCGTACGTAAGCATAATATAAGCTAACGCGTGAACTATGATTTTATTACTGGGAGTGGCACCAAGACCCTTGTTGTTGAGAAGTAGAGATGCAGTACTTCTCAGTTTGGAACAATGAAATACCATGCGGTGCTGCCAAGACGTGACGCTGTGCAAAGTTAAACCGAGATATTTGAACGTATGTACATGGTGGCGTGGGGAACATTTGCTTTGACTGGAATATTCGATATGTAGAAGTATTGGTGTATTTAAAAAGTTTAGAACACAGTTGTATTTTCTTTTCATTCCATTAACAATTGCGCATTGGTCTTCAACCGTTGCATGGCCTTATCAATAGCAAGCCGCAGAGCGTTAAGAGCTCTTTCATAACGCATGTGGCGTGTAATGAAGGAAAGAAGATGACTCTTAAGGGCTCGTTTTCTTTGTTAGACACAATATTAATGAGGACTAACAGACAATAACGCCAAGGAAAGTATAGGGGGTGTTATCTGTAGTATTTAGAATATAAATGTGAAGAAAGTAAAGTGGACGAAAAGATAACCTGCCGCCGGCAGGGACTCGGTGCCTGCCTGCGGCAGGTTATCTTTTCGTCCACTTTACTTTCTTCACATTTATATTCTAAATACTACAGATAGCACCCCCTATAATTTCCTTGGCGTTATTGTCTGTTAGTTCTCATTAATATTGTGTCTAACAAAGAAACGAGCCCTTAAGAGTCATCTTCTTTCCTTCATTCATAGCAAGGGTCTCGCTCTGGCAGACTTGATGTCTTCAGGTAGTATGCGAGGGATGATTGGTCAGCTGCCAGCTCGTAAAAAGATCACGTGCTACGTGACGCCAGAAAGGCAGAAAAAGAGTGTTCCACACTCGCCGCCATGGCTGCGACTGGTGCTGACTAACACTCGAAGGTTTAAATGCACATATATACCCCATAAAGTGGACGGGAGGATGACCGCCGCCGTAGCTCAGTGGTAGAGCATCGGACGCGTTATTCGAAGGTCGCAGGTTCGGTCCCTGCCGGCGGCAGGTTATCTTTTCGTCCACTTTACTTTCTTCACATTTATATTCTAAATACTACAGATAACACCCCCTATACTTTCCTTGGCGTTATTGTCTGTTAGTCCTCATTAATATTGTGTCTAACAAGAAAACGAGCCCTTAAGAGTCATCTTCTTTCCTTCATTCATAGCAAGGGTCTCGCTCTGGCAGACTTGATGCCTTCAGGTAGTATGCGAGGGATTATTGGTCAGCTGCCAGCTCGTAAAAAGATCACGTGCTACGTGACGCCAGAAAGGCAGAAAAAGAGTGTTCCACACTCGCCGCCATGGCTGCGACTGGCGCTGACTAACACTCCAAGGTTTAAATGCACATATATACCCCATAAAGTGGACGGGAGGATGACCGCCGCCGTAGCTCAGTGGTAGAGCATCGGACGCGTTATTCGAAGGTCGCAGGCTCGGTCCCTGCCGGCGGCAGGTTATCTTTTCGTCCACTTTACTTTCTTCACATTTATATCTAAATACTACAGATAACACCCCCTATACTTTCCTTGGCGTTATTGTCTGTTAGTCCTCATTAATAATGTGGCGTGTAAGTAGCACCGTATCATCCGCATACGTTAGCTTCACTAATAATCAATAAAAAAACTTAATAGCAAGGGTGGCAACATCGATGACTGCGGGTCGCTAGGTTTAATGTACTACCTGTTTCTAGCAATTCTCTATCGAAAAATTTCATACGGTATGTATCACACATATCCAAGGGTCTGGTATCAGCTCTCCTGATAGGTCGTGAAAAGGTGCAGTGGGGGTGGCTAGACAAAGCGACCTAAGAATGTCGAGAACACCATTCATGTTGAACATTGCTCGAGGGAAGTTGTGCTTATTCGGCGGTGCTCTCGCGAGAAATATTATAATCGGGCTCTACATAAGCAGCACCTTTCCCCTGTGTTAATAGTATTAAAAGTACATCGTATAAGGGCGCGCACCGTCGGAGCACATTGCAGCGCAACTCTCCGGGGGAAGAGCGAGATCCAATAAAGCCAAACGAGAAGTGATGGTGACACGTAGGAAAACTCGGCCGACACCGAAACGGCACGTATTCACCTCCCCGACATGAACTAGCCAACTTACCTCTACACTGTGTTGATGAAAACAAGAAGAGTGCGGGAGAGAGGCAGCAAGATTAGGCTGCTTCCCCACTGAACTGTATTGCACGTCCGGTAGTTTTGGTGCGCTTCGCAACTGCCTGTCACCTCGACTCTTCGCAGTTGTAAATTAACGCGCGCCTCATTCTCTCGAGAGCTGTGTGGCAGTTGCAACGAGCAGACGTGATCTCGACTCGAAAGCCATATAATATGGCTGCTAGCGAATGTGCATGAAGTTGAGTGGAACGAAGGGAGCCCAGCACCTATACAGTTTCTTGTGTTTTAGTTTCGTTCGGTAACACTATAAGCATAATAAAGAACACCGAACTACTGCCCTTCTGTCCAATGTATAATATTTATTATTGAATTCTAAGCAAACCGCGAGATAGTCGTAGATTGCCACGTGCCTAATACATGACTTCCTCCGGAAATTCGTGGCGGTGACATATTTTGAAAGCGCGGCGGGAAGGGGGAGGGGCTTCTTTATGTGTTTGGTTCTCTCATGTGCCCATTCGGAACAGATAAGTTGGAACAACAGGCGGTCAATTGAAAGTGGTGTCTGATGAAACAGAACGGTGGGCGGTGAAGCGGAGCTGCTGGTGACATTTGTACCGTCGCCCACCGTGTGGTGAAGCCTACCCTAAAAATTCCTGCTCGTGTGCTAGCAACATATCTATCATTTTGCATGATGAGCAAGCTGAGCCGTCGAAATTTATTATTTCTGCATACTTTCATTATCTCTCCTCTTTTTGAGAGAAAGAGCAGCATTCATTCAACCCTCGTGTCGCCTTTAATTTTTGTCCATCTGTGTGCGGTATACACTTGACAAGATGCTCAGTCACCGACTCGCTCAGCATGCCGTTTCGATGCCGTTTCAATATTTGTGCCATCATGCATGAGTGAGGTGCTTTAAATTTACATTTGTTCTTATCGCATGCGCAATTTACTCCCACCTATTCACGGCATGAGCCACCAATACCATACAGCTGAAGACATATGAAGATGGACTGGACGTACATAGACCAAAGGAGGTCACACTTGTTTGCGTTGCTTCGGTTACTGAAGCAAGAAGTGAGTCGTACAATGTTGACGACTGAAGAGTTATGCGGTTTGTTTTGTGGTTAGAGTTAATTGGGTAGGACCGGCTGAAGAAATTACAGTGCCCAAGGTAGCTTGGACTGATGGGATAGACGACCGCTGATGCACTGGACGTTTGCGACATGCGTTCATTGGTGATATGGGCTACATACTTTGTGTGGCTTGATCCATAACGAGTTTTCGCTACTTTACACGCTTACTAACACCCGCTAATACATACACTGGTACTGAATAATTACAGAACAACAAGTTGACATTTTTTGTGAACGACAATTTTGGTGATGTACTCAACAGAGAAAAACGTTGTGTATATTTGTAGCAAGCTCGAAAGTTTTTGCTAAGTTATTGAAAATTGGTCGTTTCAATAAATTCTCAACTGTATTTCAACCTTAACTTACTGATCATTTTTATAAGAGCGTACGACTTATCAGTGCACTTCGTGTAGATAAGAACGTGTTCATACTGTCTGATAGAACAAGGATGTCATTCATTACGCAAGATGGGTTGCAAATAGGTGGAGACCCACCATGGGAGCTTCGTGAAATCTGTCCGAAATAAGGGGATGTAGTTTAATAATAATATCTGGAGTTTTACGTCCCAAAACCACGATATGATTATGAGAGACGCCGTAGTGAAGGGGATGTAGTTGAAACTGCGGAAGAAGATGGCGGTTTTGGAAGCGCTGGCCTGGCACGTATTTGCGAAAAAAGTAAGAAATGCAGCTCAATGTCAAACACCTGGTTTATTACAACGCTTAAATCATCGCAAGTGCGCACCGTTTAATGATTATTCGAAACAATTAGAATGTGCGGTGGATATTAAAAATGACACGCCAGAGATATTATGCCAGCTAAGACTAATCCGTCGAACACATTGGATAAGTTATCACGTAGATCAAAGAACTACAACACTATGAGGTTAACGCATTTTGCCAACGCAGTTCAGTGACCTTGCGCAACTTTAATGAAAACCAGCAGATTATGAACCAAGGAATGTATAAGGGACGTTAATTGTACTGTTCAAAGTGTATTGTAGTAATTGTAATATAGATCTGAAGAGACTGAAGTGGACGAAAAGGCAACTTGCCACCGGAAGGGACGAAACCAGGGTAATTCATTTCCTTCAGTGTCTGCAGGTGACGTTAAACTAATGTTGTCATTTCAAGTTAACATTTATTCCATATGTTTCCAGCCCTTTTAATAACAGCTCATGCAATGCAGATGTATATGCACTGATTTTGTCGTGCACATGTTTCGCTAAAGCAAACAAACAATACGTTCGAAGTTAGCGTACTGTCCGTGCGACTTTTTTAGTCCATTTTCGGTGCGCTAAAATAGTTACTTTGGATTACCAACATGAGCAAGCGTAGGCAGATTCATTCTACAAACAGAATATGAGAAAGTATTCAGTGGCAGACGTAAGAGAAATGCTTTGCGTAAAAGGCGGAATACGGGCATCGGGGAGATTTGATTGCACAAACATTTTAGCGCACGCAGGTAAAGAGCTTGCCGCAAACATAAACGTAAGCCTTCGGGCTGGTAGCATCACATAGTGACGTAGAACGCAACCACACAAGCACAAGCTGGTATTGCAACAACCAAATGCATTCTATTAGCTATTGTCGCAAACTATTGGCAGAGCCGTAGTGATGAAAAGGTTGCCGTATTTTTTTCCGAAATTTACGAAATCCTAAACTTTTTTTCGGGTAGAACACTCGTCTAGCATAAGAACACACTTGCGATTACACGAAGCGTCGAGAAATGTCGCTCGTATTGCCTGGTAATACACGAAGCGTCGGGAAGTGTCGCTGTGATCTCCCAGTATACCGTCGTATTACGCAAAGGACATTCATCTGGTCGGAATACTGGGCGTGCTAAAATTCTCTGTTTTAAAGCGAGCTACACGTAGATGTGTCCGGTGTTAGATAGCAACCATTTCGCTCATCACATGGTCATTCATCCTCGTGTGCCCAAGTGGGGCGCTTGAAGCTGCATGTGAAGCTGTATCTCAGCAGCTCGTGAAGCGATGCCTACTATAAAGTGACCTTACTGGAATTTCGAGTGGAGACAGCGGCAGTTCTATGTCATTGCCTTACGGCATTAGTCAAGGTGCCTTGCATACTTTGGACCTCATTCGGCAGCGAGAGGTCCCAATCAGCCGAGCGCCTTCCAAAGAAGGCTGAAGCACCAGCGGATACTTCACGAAGAGGCTAAATGAAGCACCATGCGTGAGGTGAATCGCGGAGGAATAGAGCCAAATAACTAAACTAATCAAGAAGAATTAGTGCATGAGCTTCTGCCATTGAGGGATAAAAGCACATGCAAAGGGAACAGAAAAGAATATTCGGTGAAATGATGCCACCCAGGGAACAATAGGGCCCATGGATGGAGGTTATCGAGGAGAATAATCCATGGACATATGCCATTCTGGGAATAAAGGCGCCTACAGATGATGACCATCCAGAAATATAGACCATTAACGTAGACCACAGAGGAAAGACAACAGCCTATGGACGAAGGCCGTCCAGGAATGAATAAAACCTCTGGATGGGGGCCATCCGGAGAAGGAAGAACCAATGGCAAGAGGTCATCCAGGAAACAATAGAGCCATTCGATGAAGATCATCCTGGTATGTAAAGAGTCCATGGCCAGATGTTATCAACGGAAGAAGTGCCCATGAACGGAGGTCGTCCAGCGAAAAAAAGAGCCCGTTCCGTTTTCCAATTTGGCTATAGCAGCCATCACCGTGATCAGCCAAAGGGGATACAAACAAGAACCCCGTCGGAGGGTGTCGTCAGATATGCGCCGAAGATGAATTTTACACGTCAGATAATATTCAGGTATGTCCAAACGCGAGCGGCTACCAGTACGCGTACAGCGCGGCACTGATGGGAAAAGACACCTGCCGCCTCACGCAGCATCCGATATGCTGCTGGATTTAATGGAATTTTAAAGACGATAGTATTTCTAGGGGAACTTAAACGCAAAAATTTTGGGCTGTCTGTCTTTCTGTTTGTCGGCACGTCATTCGATTCAGCCACCCGGCCAAAGTTGAACCACTTGCCCAAGGGCCAGCCATCTTGAACGGCTGACTAGGTTTATACTTGTGTACATTGTTGATCAAAAAGCAAACATTACACATATCTGAGGCGCAACATCGCTACGTAAGTATTAGGTGGTGTGTTCCTTTAATAGAAAATACATAGATACGTAATTCTAGAGACCCTAGTTTCTTAAGCTGCGCTGAAAATGCGACTGCGCTGAAACTTGCTTTCCTCCGTGCCCTCTGCACGAGCTCATTGTTGTGTTTCGGGTTCGGTTCAGTATTGCACTGAACGAATGCCATGGGGCGCCGCTCTGGCATTCCTGTTTTACCCAGGCGACGTGTAAATAAAGAATGTGTGGAGAGTACAAGGAGGTTTTTAACCTCCTTGGGAGAGTACTCGTTGAGTGCGGACGTTTCTTCTGCTTCGGTGCTTCGCGCCAAACCGCGTGTTCGAGCTGGCTGGCGTCCCCGCCGGTCGCGTTGGTCACCGCCGGTAATCGCCTGCCGCTGCGCCGGGACTACCAGCCCGCAACACAGCACTCATGTTTCCCGACGTATTGCCAGATGGCGTCCATATCTCACGCAGCGCCTCTTCTTGTCATGTTGTCCTCATTTTTCTGCACTTCTGATTTCCTATAATAAATCAAGAGCTGCAAAAGCCTCTTGTGAGCGTCGAGCAATTCTCGCAACGAACGGCACACGAAAGACTGGATAAAATATTTGAGACCAAACTCACACCAAAACCTTGATGCAAGGGCACCGAGTGGACAAATTTCGTTCATCTTATGCGGATTGTGAAATCCGTCGAATGGCCAGATAGAAGAGGAAATGGAATCTCCTGTTCTACAAAACACGTAGTTTTTAAACCCTGCCGCGCTTCAAAAAGCAGAAGGCTATTCATGTATGGATGTTTCCAGAGTAAAGAGAAGTTATACGTCACGATAGCTCCTTGGTAAAAAAAAGAACGAATTTAATTTCTTGGGCGTCCAATGCAGGTACACCCCTAACTTTTACATGGCTTTTCTTTTCCCAACGCTTTTTACACAATGGCTATTTTGCTTGTAAATATGTTATACATGCCTCAACCACGTGGTGCTACTTGTGGCGCAATAAAAGAAAACACGGACAAAGAAGGTGACGACTGGACGAAGTGCATCGTCCAGTTGACACTTTCTTTGTCCGTGTCTTCTTTTTTTTTTGCGTGCCACAAGTTTCACCATGTGTCACCACCAACAAGTCCGTTCTTACCTCCCTCAACCACGGGTGTTCTTTTCTGTCATGCCCCCTCTCTAACTTTCGCTCGCAGGAGACTTCCTGACTGCAAAATTTATGATGAAAAAAGTGACATCTCGGCATCGATGAACTACACATTTCTTCAAACTATGCTTTTTCACGCACCCAAAGAGCTTAAACTTTTCACATTTGCTCTAACATAACTTCTCACATATCATATGGCAGCATTCCTGATTGATGCTTGAAGCGCTTTGCAATGAAAGAGGCCTCCACATATGCTAAATGTCCCAGGGTCACGATGTTCGCAGCATTTACCCTAAATGTCTCCGTTCCAAATATTTGTATTCCTCATGAAAGCTTAGTATATGTACTAATCAGAAGGTCGTTATTTGCGTTTCTAGTCATTGTCGCAGCATAACTATGGAGTGGAAGACAATGGAGTCACGGCCACGCCATGAGCGCGAAGCAGTGACTGTGATAGCATCATATCGGAATGTTATACGAACTAAGTCTAGCATCCGATCTGGCGAGACCCAACAAAATGCTGGCGCAAGAAAATGCCAAGCCTGCAGCGAACGAAGCGAGCGGAGCTGTCTATCGCTTCAACGCAAACTTAGCGGTGAGAACGCAGTAAGTACAAATGTATGGGCCATCGGCTGATCCCCGTGAAAGGGCTCGGGCGACAGCGCACTGCCGATCAAAGTACGCAGTTTCTACCGAAGCGATGCACCCCTCCCTCTCCCCTCGAGGACAACCTCCCGTGATAAAAGACGGCAGGCGCCTTCCCTCTCCTCTTGAGCCCTCGCAAGCCTTCACTCTCACATAGATTACTCGCGCGGAGCAGTGCTATCTATTTGGGCTTTATACGGAACCTTACGGCAACAACCAGAATTCCAGAAGTGTTGAAAGGCGGGCAAGTTGGTGCCTGTTTGTGTTCCTCTTCTGTGTCCCGTTTGTTTGCGCTGCCAATTTTCAGTATGAACCAGAATTCGCCTGGAGTGTCCAAACTAGACTGTGTGCCCCAATTACGCAAACGTTCCTGTACTGATGGACGAGTAACGGTTTGATCTCCGATGCACCTATGTTCTGCTAATGTAATATAAACGGTCGACCAGATGAATTTTCATGTGCAAACGCGAACGAACGTGTTTTACTGCGTGGCGCGATTCGACACCCCGTCTACACTAACATCATGGTTTCCGTCACGCCGCCTGCACTTCTCAGCAATGAAAGCGATTAAGTGAAGTTGGCTGTTGGGCGAGTTGGTGACAGTTCATTTTACGTGTGGAGCACAGCACGCAGGCATGGTACAAAAGGAAGAAACGATTCGACAGGACAACCACTGAACTCGCAACTAGCTTGTTAAAAAGCAGGGTTACTTTACACATACACAAGCGTACCACGTGTAAGAATGCCTTTCATCAATACAAAGTTAAATGCGCTTTCGGTGATCTTCCAGAAAAGAAACCTCATAAGCGTTATGACCAACTGGTACTTGGCTGATACAATTCTACTTTTTGCTTAGTGATGTGGAGATCCTCGATGAGTTCTCCAGTTACCTGATCCCTGTGATTTGGAAGTGCCTGTTTCATGGAAAATCGGCATGCAATCATGTTCCGACAAATTTCCTTTAATGTCTGAATGATCGTTATTTGTTAATGATCTCTTGAGCTCCACAAGCCGTGTGTGAACGCACCGGCCAGTTTGACCGATGTATAAATGTCCACATGACAGAAACAAACAGTACACAACGGCGGTTCTACACTCTACAAACCGAGAAGCATGCTTAAAGGTGCACCTAAACCGATCCTTTTTGGCCAATAACTTATGGTTCAGCCTGGCACACACTTTCGCTGGTTTGTTTGGTGCAGAAAAAAAAACAACTTTGAAGCCGTACCTCCTACAGCATTCATTAGATCATGCGCTACACCGTGCGTGTAAGGTATTCAGACGCATTTATTTTCTTTTCTAAGTAATCCTTACATTTTTCAAGCTGCATCATCTGAAAGCCGGTGCGCACATACCAACCTTTGCGCCGGTCTGCGCCGGTCATGCTCCTCGTAACCGACGCTATTGAATTTAACAACCTGTTTGCTGAATTTTCACTAATGTTTTCGGGGCATGACTTTGACGAAGCTGCGCGCAGACA
>NW_023614386.1:0-59999 GCF_013339695.2 Rhipicephalus sanguineus
GAAACCTTCGTTTCTCCCTTCTCCCAACATATCTAGTGGCACTGTGCGGCGAAATCACGTGCCGCGGCGGTGCGGGCGGTCCGAGGCGGCTTCACGAGAAGCTTCAGGGATCCAACTGGCACCTTCAACGAAGTTACTTCGCACTATCAACTGTCAAGGCGGCGATACCCCTCCCGCATTCCAAGCTTACTAGGCCGCAGTCGTCGGTTCTCCGGATGCTGCAGGCAGGTTCCTTCCCGTCTCGCAGCACGTTTAGCCACTTTGCTGAAGGCATAAATCCAGGTGTCCTAGCTGTGGGGCGGATAATTGCACACTCGATCATATGCTCTGGCAGTGCCCGGCGGTACTTAGCGCAAAGTTCAGCACAGAAGAGGACTGGGAGAGGGCTCTCTAAAAGCAACGAGCTCTCATCCAGCTGTCGGCAATCAGGAGGCCTGCGAACGGGCGCAGGGCCACGGTCTTCCAGTACCGGCGTGGGCGCGGCCAGCAACTGCGGCGGACCTCCCTTCGGGGGTTGTCTGATCGGGGTTCTCCAGGACAAAATAAAGTTCATTTCATCATCATCAGGCAAACATTCCCTTTCTGCACACCATGCGCGAGCTCTCCTCTCGTGCCAGCACTTCGTTCTCTCTTTCTTCCTACACTAGTGGCACGCGGGACCTGGTCACTGCGGGGGACAGGCCTCGTTCATAAGCTGCTTCGTATCTAAAAAAAGCGAGAAGCATAGCCATGTATAGTACATAAAGCAACTATTGTTTGCCGCGTGGCGTAGGTAAAAATATCATCTCATGAACCGGCACGCGTTTTCTTAGTCTTCGTCATCTCTTCTTCTGCTTCTAGTCCACCAGGTGTACTGTGTCCCAGCCTGCTCGACTTCTGCAAGCTGCGCTAATTTTAGCGCTAACTTGTGCGCTAAACTGCACAAACTTTGTCCAAGCTGCGCGTATTAAGTGCTCTAAAGATCTCCACGAGACGAGTGGCGGCGCAGAGGAAGAAGAAATACACGCACGCGGTGCACGAGAACAGAACGCGACGGCTTGCGTTCAATCAGCGGCATCAGCTCAGATCGGGCGGCTGCACAATTCTGCATCTCCCTCGCTGCCGCACCGAAGCCCGAAGCCCGAAGCCCGCTCCTGGCTCCCGCTTCGTAGCGGGCGGCTACGCAGGGGAGAGCGGGCAGTTCGGGATCGACGGCTGCCGGTGCAAAAAGGCCGGAGGCGACGCCGCCATGCCGAAGAAGCAGGAGGACGGCAAGGAGGATCCGCCTAAGGCCGTGCGAGAGAAGCGCCAGTCTGCTGCTGCTGCTGGCAACGCGCCTGGCCCCTCCAACGAAGCGCCGGCTGCCAAGCCGCCACGCGGTCGACCGCCGAAAGCCTTGGTCGGTGGAGCCGCGCGCGCCGAGCCCATCGCATCCACAGCGGCACGGGAGCTGCGGAAGGCAGATGCAGCGCAGCCCGAGAATGAAGTCCATTTCCACCAGCAGGAAGTCCCAAGTAAAGCCACGAGAGCGATCCGCAAGAAACGCTCGAGAAAGGCCGCTCCCCGAGCAGCGCCAACGAAACGGAAAGCGAGGCTCCAAGGCGCCGCAGCGCCACGAGGAGGGTGAGCCGCGCCCGATCAAGATACTCATCCCGGAGTCATCATGGCGGGCGAGCACGCAGAGGCCGAAGCCGCGAAAGTTCGGCCTCACGTTCGGAAAGGAGCCATGACAGAAAGAGGCGGAGCAAAAGCCGCCGCCACGCTCGGTCCAGGAGCTCTTCGTCGGCCACTACCATGCCCTCGAAGCGCGGGAGAAAGCGTCGCCACGCCCGTAGTCGCGCATCCTCAAGGCGCGGAGGAAGGCGCTTGAAGGCGAGAAAGGCGCCGAGCAGCCGGTCTTCAATTAGACACGAGAGGCGCAAGAGGGTCGGGAAGACCACCAAGAACTCGAACAGAAAGTAGAAGGACGGATGAAGCCACCATTAGGATTATAGCTTCGGCTAGTACTGACCGAGCTACACCCAAGCAGAGCTAGCCAGAATGAACTATTTTCATTTGCCTCTTGCATTTGTGAAAAAGTGGCCAGGTCGAAACAGCCTCTTGCTCTGCCGAGTTCAACATTCGGGAATAAATGTTACTTCAGTGGCCCCTGGTTGTTGAATTATTGTCTGAATCGTCTTGTCGTGCAGTTGTTTCGCTGGTGAAATTGCAGGCATAGCGCTGCAATGGTTTATTAACGCGAGAGCGTTGAAGAGTTCATTTCGCAGAAATTCTGATGTCCGCTTCGCGCCGTTGCTTGTGAGCGAAAAGTCAGCTTTGTTCTTAAGCGAAACTTCGAGATAGATAAAAATGAAGAAATAAGCACAATCCTCGGTTGGAATCGGAATCAATCCCAAGACTTTGGAATGGCAAGCAGTCATTCTACCACGTAGTCACGCCCGTGTTTAAAATTGTTTCGAGAAAGTACCCCTTACGAATGTAATGTAGTGCGAGGATTGTCGTTAACGCATGTTATTATGCGTGGTAAAAGCGCATAACTGCAGCAGCCGTCACAACACGTGAATGGTTGGTTGGTTGGTTCCTCAGTACTTTGGCTCAACCCACTGCGGGGGATAGGCCATGAAGCGGACGGTGCTTTGCTTAGGAAACTAATTCACTTAGTGAAGGAAAAAGCTGAAATGAAATGTTTAGCCTTTACAAAAAACTCGCAAGATTTAAAGAAGAGAAAAAAAGAAAGAAAAAAACGCCTATATTGAAACAACAACAAGAACAATAAAAAAATATATATATACAGTTGCATATAAGGCAACTGATGGCTACACTCAACATTCAATTCTTTTGGATTCTCGTAAAAAATTAGAGACAGCGTTGAAAACGTTCCTGTGGCTAAAACCAAATATGGTTGCCCCAAATGAAAGAATCAGCAGAAGTGACAAATTCAAGCCCAACTTCCGCAGGGGTTCTTCTAGTAGTCTTTTCTTTGTGTTTTAAATCTTCGGCACGTCAAAAAGAAGTGCTCCAGAGATTCCCTCTCATTACAGTGGAGGCATAACGGTGACTGAGCCAGACCCGACCTGTGAAGGTAAAAGTTCAGTGGTGGGACTCGACAGCGTAGCCTTGTAATTAGTATTTCTTCCTTCCTAGATGAACACCGTCTGCTTTTGTTTTCTTCTGTGCATGGCACAAACCCAATGCAGGGGATTGCTCAAGTAGTGGGGGAATTTTCCAATATTTTCTGTACTGTATAATTATTAGATGCACGAGTTAATTAATCATTGATTTGAAGCGCCAATTATGAGTAATGAGATATTTAAAGCCCGCAGAATTTAGCAAGAGATTCTTTAGGTCGCAGTGATATATTCCTGAATGGCGCTGAAAACATCAGTGTGACTGTATCCCAGTCTAGTGGCCCCCAAAAAAAAGAATAACCGCTTCTAATAATTCTGGGCTCAGCTTTCGGAGCAGTGGTACTGGTATTCTTTTCGTTGATGTAGTGAACCGGCGGCAGGATAGAAAAAAAAATGTTGCAGTGGCTTAGCTCGGTTATGCCAGGATAACGTAGCGTTAGCAAAGGTTCAGCTGCTTGTTCTTAGCTTTCCTGTTTGTCTACGATTAGCTTGATTGTCATGCCTACTGCCGCTCGAATTCCACACACATGGTATACATATTATGTGGCACATATATATTTATTTTGCAAGCAAGCAAGCAAAGCAAAGCAAAGCAAAACAAAGCAAAGAGAAGCAAAGCACGAGAAGCCAGCAAGCAAAGCCAAGCAAAGCAAAGCCAAGCAAGCCAAGCAAGCGTCTGATTCTCCATTGTCGACACTTCCATCGTGTTGCTCAAGCACATAAGCGTAACAACTGACAGTTCACGCTTGCCATGTGCATGCCTGGGCGTTCATTTAGGGCATCCTTCTTTGTGCTTCAGCGGCACACTGCAAGTATCGAGCTGCTTCTGCTTCTTGGAGTGACATTTCAATTTCTCGCTATGGCATTCATTGCTTCGCTCTTGCGGCAAAACTGTGACTTTTTTCTTCACCGCTGTTCATGGTCCTTCTATTCGAGGTTCCCCTGATGTTGTTACTCGTCATGTATGACTTTAAACACAGGGGAACGTTTTCCCTTGAGTATAACGGCCTTGTGGTCCGTAAAGTATAAAGTTAATGGCTCTTGCTGCAAAGGTTGCTGCTTGAAGTTTGAGAATGCGATGTCAACGCACCGTTTCGCTTCGACTTCGCGAGCCTGCCGCTTCGGATCGGCTGCGGCACTGCCTACGTCGACCAGACGCCGGGGAGAGGCCTCGTTCATAGGCTGCTTTTCATCTAAGGGTACCTTGCTAGATTTATGGCGTGGGGGGTACCTTGCATGATTTATGGCGTAGTGGGTACCTTGCATGAATGACGATGATTTATGGCGTAGTGGGTACCTTGCATGATTTATGGCGTAGTGGGTACCTTGCATGATTTATACTAGAACACACGCCGCAGTGGAGAGAGCGCTCTATCGCACGTCCATATGTCAGGCAAACATTCCTTTCTGCACACCATGCGCGAGCTCTCCGCTCGTGCGAAACCTTCGTTCTCTCCTTTCTCCCACATATCTAGTGGCACCGTTTTCTCAGGCAAACATTCCTTTCTGCACACCATGCGCGAGCTCTCCTCTCGTGCCAGCACTTCGTTCTCTTCTTTCTTCCATACATCAGTGGCACGCGGGACACTGGTCACGCCGGGGGGACAGGCCTCGTTCATAAGCTGCTTAGTATCTAAAAAAGAGAGAAAGCATAGCCATGTATAGTACATTAAAGCAACTATTGTTTGCCGCGTGGCGTAGTAAAAATATCTTCATGAACCGGAAAGCGTTTTCTTAGTCTTCGTCATCTTCTTCTTCTGCTTCTAGTCCACCAGGTCTACTGTGTCACAGCCTTGCTCGACCTTCTGCAAGCTGCGCTAATTTTAGCGCTAACTTTGTGCGCTAACTGCACAAACTTTGTGCAAGCTGCGCGTAATAAAGTGCTCTAAAAATCTCCACGAGACGAGTGGCGGCGCCGAGGAAGAAGAAATACACGCACGCGGTGCACGAGAACAGAACGCGACGGCTTGCGCTCAGTCAGCGGCATCAGCTCAGATCGGCCGGCTGCACAATTCTGCATCTCCTCGCTGCCGCACCGAAGCCCGAAGCCCGCTCCTGGCTCCCGCTTCGCAGCGGGCGGCGACGCAGGGGAGAGCGGGCAGTTCGGGATCGACGGCTGACGGTGCAAAAAGGCCGGAGGCGACGCCGCGATGCCGAAGAAGCAGGAGGACGGCAAGGAGGATCCGCCTAAGACCATGCGAGAGAAGCGCCAGTCTGCTGCTGCTGCTGACAACGCGCCTGGCCCCTCCAACGAAGCGCCGGCTGCCAAGCGGCCACGCGGTCGACCGCCGAAGGCCTTGTCTGTGGAGCCGCGCGCGCCGAAGCCCATCGCATCCACAGCGGCACGGAAGCTGCGGAAGGCAGATGCAGCGACGCCCGCGAATGAAGGCCATTCCACCAGCAGGGAAGTCCCAAGTAAAGCCACGAGAGCGATCCGCAAGAAACGCTCGAGAAGCCGCTCCCCGAGCAGCGCCAACGAAACGGAAAGCGAGGCTCCACGGCATCGCAGCGCCAAGAGGAGGGTGAGCCGCGCCCGATCAAGATACTCATCCCGCAGTCATCATGGCGGGCGAGCACGCAGAGGCCGAAGCCGCGAAAGTTCGGCCTCACGTTCGGAAAGGAGCCATGGCAGAAAGAGGCGGAGCAAAAGCCGCCGCCACGCTCGGTCCAGAAGCTCTTCGTCGGCCACTACCATGCCCTCGAAGCGTGGGAGAAAGCGTCGCCACGCCCGCAGTCGCGCATCCTCAAGGCGCGGAGGAAGGCGCGTGAAGGCGAGAAAGGCGCCGAGCAGCCGTTCAATTAGACACGAGAGGCGCATGAGGGTCGGGAAGACCACCAAGAACTCGAACAGAAAGTAGAAGATGGATGAAGCCACCATTAGGATTATAGCTTCGGTTAGTACTGACCGAGCTACACCCAAAGCAGAGCTAGCCAGAATGAACAATTTTGATTTGCCTCTTGCATTTTTGAAAAAGTGGCGAGGTTGAAACAGCCTCTTGCTCTGCCGAAGTTCAACATTCGGGAATAAATGTTACTTCACTGGCCCCTGGTTGTTGAATTATTGTCTGAATCGTCTTGTCATGCAGTTTCGCTGGTGAAATTGCAGGCATAGCGCTGCAATGGTTCATTAACGCGAGAGCGTTGAAGAGTTCATTTCGCAGAAATTATGATGTCCGCTTCGGCGCCGTTGCTTGTGAGCGAAAAGTGAGCTTTGTTCTTAAGCGAAACTTCGAGATAGATAAAAATGAAGAAATAAGCACAATCCTCGGTTGGAATCGGGATCAATCCCAAGTCTTTCGAATGGCAAGCAGCCATTCTACCACATAGTCACGCCCGTGTTTAAAATTGTTTCGAGAAAGTACCCTTTACGAATGTCATGTAGTGCGAGGATTGTCGTTAACGCATGTTATTATGCGTGGCAAAAGCGCATAACTGCAGCAGCCGTCACAACACGTGAATGGAGCAACGAGTGATGATGATGATGATGATTTCCTTGATGCATGGCTCACACCCACTCTGGGGGATTGGCCAAGAAACGATTAATTTTAGGTAGAAGTGACCACATATGATTTCTATGACTAATGAATTATAGAGTAGTTAGAAAAAAATGCATAATGCTAATTTAAAATTCCGCATTAAAACCGCCCTGATTCAATTAAGAATTTTTGTACAGCGGAACAGACATCCCGGTGACAGTGACCTAATGAGGAGGCTCCCAAAGATAGAATATTAGAAGTAATGAAATCCAATCTAATTCGATTAAACGCTGCTTTGAGAATGTTTTTCCTTAGTAAATTGAAACGGTTACATGATAAGAAATAATGTTCAACTGTTTCGTCCTGGTTACAAAACGAGCAAAGAGGGGAGGGGGCCAGACCAGATCTATGCACATAAAAATTTAGTTTTGGAACGCGACATTGTAATTAAGTGAAAATAACTTCATCTTTTTTTGTTGAACATATATTACTAGGCCAAGGGAACAAGAGGTGTCGATATTCGTTTTGATGAGTGATTAATGTTTTGCCGGAGTCTTGAATTATGGCACGCCTTCTAAATCTGTCACAAATTATGAGTGCTGTTATGGGAATAATTGAGAATATGGGACCACTGAGAGCGGCTTTCGCCAGAGAGTCCGCCATTTCATTCATTTTTATCCCTTTGTGTCCCGGTACCCAGATTAATCTAATTAAAGTTACGTGGGTGGGAACAAGAAAATGAAAAGTACGTGATAATTGAGATTCGGTATTTGCAGCGAGTGCTGAACACAAAGATAATGAATCTGTAATTATTGAAACTCTTGAGGTTGATGGGGTCGGCTTTCGTAAAGCCATAATTACCGCTAGAAATTCCGCCGAAAATACTGATAAGAAATCAGGAAGTCTTAATGAAAATGACCAATTGAAGGTCTCAAAGAAAATACCAATGCCAGATTTTTCTTCGGATTGTGAGGCATCTGTGGCTATGATATTTGTCGTATGTATCCCCTCTAAATGCCTTTGGAGTAGGCCGTTTAATATCTGGTAAGGCAAATTTTTGGCATGATTTGGATATATATTGTCAAAAATGATTTTAAGGTTGTGCTTTTCCTTGTCAATGGAAGGAACTTCACTCAGTTTAACATCTAAGGATCCAATAAGTGCTTGTACGTAACTCACCTGAGGTGTATGAAACCGAGGCCAGTAAGATTGAAAAAATAACGCTGGGTGAGACATGAAAATAATTTTTAGTTTTATAGGATATTCATACATCTTTAGAAAAGTTTGTACCGTTAGTATCCTAAATCTGCACAAAAGAGAGGGCAATCTTGCCTCTAAGTACAGGACATTACTGGCTACGAATTTCGGGAGTCCGAGGCATAACCTTAGGGCCTCCCTTTCCAACAGTACAAGTGGACGCAATTTATAAGCTGGTGCACCCGAATATAAAACACATGCGAATTCTAATACTGGGCGTACATACATTTCGTAAATCATAATTAGTGTGTCTCTTCGCATCCCCGATCGACTGTTGCAAAGTCTTCGTAAAACTCCTAGCGCTCGTACTCCTTTCTTTGTTATGTATTCAATATGTGTGTGCCAGAGGAGACGATTATCATAAATTATTCCCAGATATTTTACAGAGTCCACTTGTGGTATGTTCTGCAGGTTCCAAGTTAATGGTATATTAACTGGGTTATCCAAAGGGAAAACTATCACTGAGCTCTTTGAAATATTGAGACACAAATGGATATCCTCTAACCAATTTTCAATGGCGCACATATACGTTTGTTAGCGAGTATATAGGGAATGTATATCAGAGTCGGACGCAAAAAATGCTATGTCGTGTGCATATACGTATGTGTATACACCATCATGGCTGGGAATATTGCTCACCAATACATTAAAGAGAAGAGGCGAGGTGACTGCTCCCTGAGGAAGCCCTCTTGACTGACAATGTATACCAGAAGAATGACCTTTTAGTGAACAATAAAATTTCCTTCCAGTTAAAAACTCACTAAACCACCTCACTATATAATTACGGATATCATTAAAGTTTAATTGATCCAATAATATTTTATATTCTACAATATCGTAAGCTTTTGAGATATCCAATGTTACCAGGGCTGCTATTTGTCTGTGACGGCGCGCTAATTTAATTCTGCTCTCCAAATCCACATGTGCATGCCAAATAGAACATCTAGGTCTAAAGCCAATTTGGAAGGGGCTGAAAATTTCTTTCTCCTCGACCAATTTCATCAGACGAGCATAAAGAATTCTTTCTATTAATTTAACCAGATTAGAAGTTAGCGCAATTGTGGTTGGTTTGTTGTTGTTTTCTTCTGTGCATGGCACAAACCCAATGCAGGGGATTGCTCAAGTATTGGGGGAACTTTCCAATATTTTCTGTACTGTATAATTATTAGATGCACGAGTTAATTATTCATTGATTTGAAGCGCCAATTATGAGTAATGAGATATTTAAAGCCCGCAGAATTTAGCAAGAGATTCTTTTAGTCGCAGTGATATATTCCTGAATGGCGCTGAAAACATCAGTGTGACTGTATCCCAGTCTAGTGGCCCAAACAGAAAGAATAACCGGTTCTAATAATTCTGGGCTCAGCTTTCGGAGAAGTGGTACTGGTATTCTTTTCGTTGATGTAGTGAACCGGCGGTAGGATAGAAAAAAAAAATGTTGCAGTGGCTTAGCTCGGTTATGCCAGGATAACGTAGCGTTAGCAAAGGTTCAGCTGCTTGTTCTTAGCTTTCCTGTTTGTCTACGATTAGCTTGATTATCATGCCTACTGCCGCTCGAATTCCACACACATGGTATACATATTGTGTGGCACATATATATTTCTTTTGCAAGCAAGCAAGCAAGCAAAGCAAAGCAAAGCAAAGCAAAGCAAAGCAAAGCGAAGCAAAGCACGCAAAGCCAGCAAGCAAAGCCAAGCAAAGCAAAGCCAAACAAGCCAAGCAAGCGTCTGATTCTCGATTGTCGACACTTCCAACGTGTTGCTCAAGCACATAGGCGTAACAACTGTGACAGTTCACGCTTGCCATGTGCATGCCTGTGCGTTCATTTAGGGGGTCCTTCTTTGTGCTTCAGCGGCACGCTGCAAGTATCGAGCTGCTTCTGCTTCTTCGAGTGACATTTCAATTTCTTGCTATCGCATTCATTGCTTCGCCCTTGCGGCAAAACTGTGACTTTTTTCTTCACCGCTGTTCATGGCCTTCTATTCGAGGTTCCCCTGATGTTGTTACTCGTCATGTATGACTTTAAGCTCAGGGGAACGTTTTCCCTTGAGTATAACGGCCTTGTGGTCCGTAAAGTATAAAGTTAATGGCTCTTGCTGCAAAGGTTGCAGCTTGATGTTTGAGAATGCGATGTCAACGCACCGTTTCGCTTCGGCTTCGCGAGCCTGCCGCTTCGGATCAGCTGCGGCACTGCCTACGTCGACCTGACGCCGAGGAGAGGCCTCGTTCATAAGCTGCTTTTCATCTAAGGGAACCTTGCATGATTTATGGCGTAGTGGGTACCTTGCATGATTTATACTAGAGCACACGCCGCAGTGGAGAGAGCGCTCTATCGCACGTCCATATGTCAGGCAAACATTCCTTTCTGCACACCATGCGCGAGCTCTCCTCTCGTGCCAGCACTTCGTTCTCTTCTTTCTTCCATACATCAGTGGCACGCGGGACACTGGTCCCGCCGGAGGGACAGGCCTCGTTCATAAGCTGCTTCGTATCTAAAAAAGAGAGAAAGCATAGCCATGTATAGTACATTAAAGCAACTATTGTTTGCCGCGTGGCGTAGTAAAAATATCATCTTCATGAACCAGAAAGCGCTTTCTTAGTCTTCGTCATCTTCTTCTTCTGCTTCTAGTCCACCAGGTCTACTGTGTCACAGCCTTGCTCGACCTTCTGCAAGCTGCGCTAATTTTAGCACTAACTTTGTGCGCTAACTGCACAAGCTTTGTGCAAGCTGCGCGTAATAAAGTGCTCTAAAAATCTCCACGAGACGAGCGGGGCCGAGGAAGAAGAAATACACGCACGCGGTGCACGAGAACAGAACGCGACGGCTTGCGCTCAGTCAGCGGCATCAGCTCAGATCGGCCGGCTGCACAATTCTGCATCTCCTCGCTGCCGCACCGAAGCCCGAAGCCCGCTCCTGGCTCCCGCTTCGCAGCGGGCGGCTACGCAGGGGAGAGCGGGCAGTTCGGGATCGACGGCTGACGGTGCAAAAAGGCCGGAGGCGACGCCGCGATGCCGAAGAAGCAGGAGGACGGCAAGGAGGATCCGCCTAAGACCGTGCGAGAGAAGCGCCAGTCTGCTGCTGCTGCTGACAACGCGCCTGGCCCCTCCAACGAAGCGCCGGATGCCAAGCGGCCACGCGGTCGACCGCCGAAGGCCTTGTCGGTGGAGCCGCGCGCGCCGAAGCCCATCGCATCCACAGAGGCACGGAAGCTGCGGAAGGCAGATGCAGCGCAGCCCGAGAATGAAGGCCATTCCACCAGCAGGGAAGTCCCAAGTAAAGCCACGAGAGCGATCCGCAAGAAACGCTCGAGAAGCCGCTCCCCGAGCAGCGCCAACGAAACGGAAAGCGAGGCTCCACGGCATCGCAGCGCCAAGAGGAGGGTGAGCCGCGCCCGATCAAGATACTCATCCCGGAGTCATCATGGCGGGCGAGCACGCAGAGGCCGAAGCCGCGAAAGTTCGGCCTCACGTTCGGAAAGGAGCCATGACAGAAAGAGGCGGAGCAAAAGCCGCCGCCACGCTCGGTCCAGGAGCTCTTCGTCGGCCACTACCATGCCCTCGAAGCGCGGGAGAAAGCGTCGCCACGCCCGCAGTCGCTCATCCTCAAGGCGGGGAGGAAGGCGTGTGAAGGCGAGAAAGGCGCCGAGCAGCCGGTCTTCAATTAGATACGAGAGGCGCAAGAGGGTCGGGAAGACCACCAAGAACTCGAACAGAAAGTAGAAGATGGATGAAGCCACCATTAGGATTATAGCTTCGGTTAGAACTGACCAAGCTACACCCAAAGCAGAGCTAGCCAGAATAACAATTTTGATTTGCCTCTTGCATGTGTGAAAAAGTGGCGAGGTTGAAACAGCCTCTTGCTCTGCCGAAGTTCAACATTCGGGAATAAATGTTACTTCACTGGCCCCTGGTTGTTGAATTATTGTCTGAATCGTCTTGTCATGCAGTTTCGCTGGTGAAATTGCAGGCATAGCGCTGCAATGGTTTATTAACGCGAGAGCGTTGAAGAGTTCATTTCGCAGAAATTATGATGTCCGCTTCGGCGCCGTTGCTTGTGAGCGAAAAGTCAGCTTTGTTCTTAAGCGAAACTTCGAGATAGATAAAAATGAAGAAATAAGCACAATCCTCGGTTGGAATCGGGATCAATCCCAAGACTTTGGAATGGCAAGCAGCCATTCTACCACGTAGTCACGCCCGTGTTTAAAATTGTTTCGAGAAAGTACCCTTTACGAATGTAATGTAGTGCGAGGATTGTCGTTAACGCATGTTATTATGCGTGGCAAAAGCGCATAACTGCAGCAGCCGTCACAACACGTGAATGGTTGGTTGGTTGGTTCCTCAGTACTTTGGCTCAACCCACTGCGGGGGATAGGCCATGAAGCGGACGGTGCTTTGCTTAGGAAACTAATTCACTTAGTGAAGGAAAAAGCTGAAATGAAATGTTTAGCCTTTACAAAAAACTCGCAAGATTTAAAGAAGAGAAAAAAAGAAAGAAAAAAAACGCCTTTATGGAAACAACAACAAGAACAATAAAAAAATATATATATACAGTTGCATATAAGGCAACTGAGGCTACACTCAACATTCAATTCTTTTGGATTCTCGTAAAAAATTAGAGACAGCGTTGAAAACGTTCCTGTGGCTAAAACCAAATATGGTTGCCCCAAATGAAAGAATCAGCAGAAGTGACAAATTCAAGCCCAACTTCCGCAGGGGTTCTTCTAGTAGTCTTTTTCTTTGTGTTTTAAATCTTCGGCACGTCAAAAAGAAGTGCTCCAGAGATTCCCTCTCATTACAGTGGAGGCATAACGGTGACTGAGCCAGACCCGACCTGTGAAGGTAAAAGTTCAGTGGTGGGACTCGACAGCGTAGCCTTGTAATTAGTATTTCTTCCTTCCTAGATGAACACCGTCTGCTTTTGTTTTCTTCTGTGCATGGCACAAACCCAATGCAGGGGATTGCTCAAGTAGTGGGGGAATTTTCCAATATTTTCTGTACTCTATAATTATTAGATGC
This sequence comes from Rhipicephalus sanguineus, assembly GCF_013339695.2. Classification (NCBI taxonomy): domain Eukaryota; kingdom Metazoa; phylum Arthropoda; class Arachnida; order Ixodida; family Ixodidae; genus Rhipicephalus; species Rhipicephalus sanguineus. The sequence continues at coordinate 12,857 of NW_023614386.1, forward strand.
ACGAGTTAATTAATCATTGATTTGAAGCGCCAATTATGAGTAATGAGATATTTAAAGCCCGCAGAATTTAGCAAGAGATTCTTTTAGTCGCAGTGATATATTCCTGAATGGCGCTGAAAACATCAGTGTGACTGTATCCCAGTCTAGTGGCCCAAAAAAAAAAGAATAACCGCTTCTAATAATTCTGGGCTCAGCTTTCGGAGGAGTGGTACTGGTATTCTTTTCGTTGATGTAGTGAACCGGCGGCAGGATAGAAAAAAAAATGTTGCAGTGGCTTAGCTCGGTTATGCCAGGATAACGTAGCGTTAGCAAAGGTTCAGCTGCTTGTTCTTAGCTTTCCTGTTTGTCTACGATTAGCTTGATTATCATGCCTACTGCCGCTCGAATTCCACACACATGGTATACATATTATGTGGCACATATATATTTATTTTGCAAGCAAGCAAGCAAGCAAAGCAAAGCAAAGCAAAGCAAAACAAAGCAAAGAGAAGCAAAGCACGCAAAGCCAGCAAGCAAAGCCAAGCAAAGCAAAGCCAAACAAGCCAAGCAAGCGTCTGATTCTCCATTGTCGACACTTCCATCGCGTTGCTCAAGCACATAGGCGTAACAACTGTGACAGTTCACGCTTGCCATGTGCATGCCTGTGCGTTCATTTAGGGGGTCCTTCTTTGTGCTTCAGCGGCACGCTGCAAGTATCGAGCTGCTTCTGCTTCTTCGAGTGACATTTCAATTTCTTGCTATGGCATTCATTGCTTCGCTCTTGCGGCAAAACTGTGACTTTTTTCTTCACCGCTGTTCATGGTCCTTCTATTCGAGGTTCCCCTGATGTTGTTACTCGTCATGTATGACTTTAAACTCAGGGGAACGTTTTCCCTTGAGTATAACGGCCTCGTGGTCCATAAAGTATAAAGTTAATGGCTCTTGCTGCAAAGGTTGCAGCTTGAAGTTTGAGAATGCGATGTCAACGCACCGTTTCGCTTCGGCTTCGCGAGCCTGCCGCTTCGGATCAGCTGCGGAACTGCCTACGTCGACCTGACGCCGAGGAGAGGCCTCGTTCATAAGCTGCTTTTCATCTAAGGGAACCTTGCATGATTTATGGCGTAGTGGGTACCTTGCATGATTTATACTAGAGCACACGCCGCAGTGGAGAGAGCGCTCTATCGCACGTCCATATGTCAGGCAAACATTCCTTTCTGCACACCATGCGCGAGCTCTCCTCTCGTGCCAGCACTTCGTTCTCTTCTTTCTTCCATACATCAGTGGCACGCGGGACACTGGTCCCGCCGGGGGGACAGGCCTCGTTCATAAGCTGCTTCGTATCTAAAAAAAAGAGAGAAAGCATAGCCATGTATAGTACATTAAAGCAACTATTGTTTGCCGCGTGGCGTAGTAAAAATATCTTCATGAACCGGAAAGCGCTTTCTTAGTCTTCGTCATCTTCTTCTTCTGCTTCTAGTCCACCAGGTCTACTGTGTCACAGCCTTGCTCGACCTTCTGCAAGCTGCGCTAATTTTAGCGCTAACTTTGTGCGCTAACTGCACAAGCTTTGTGCAAGCTGCGCGTAATAAAGTGCTCTAAAAATCTCCACGAGACGAGCGGGGCCGAGGAAGAAGAAATACACGCACGCGGTGCACGAGAACAGAACGCGACGGCTTGCGCTCAGTCAGCGGCATCAGCTCAGATCGGCCGGCTGCACAATTCTGCATCTCCTCGCTGCCGCACCGAAGCCCGAAGCCCGCTCCTGGCTCCCGCTTCGCAGCGGGCGGCTACGCAGGGGAGAGCGGGCAGTTCGGGATCGACGGCTGACGGTGCAAAAAGGCCGGAGGCGACGCCGCGATGCCGAAGAAGCAGGAGGACGGCAAGGAGGATCCGCCTAAGACCGTGCGAGAGAAGCGCCAGTCTGCTGCTGCTGCTGACAACGCGCCTGGCCCCTCCAACGAAGCGCCGGATGCCAAGCGGCCACGCGGTCGACCGCCGAAGGCCTTGTCGGTGGAGCCGCGCGCGCCGAAGCCCATCGCATCCACAGCGGCACGGAAGCTGCGGAAGGCAGATGCAGCGCAGCCCGAGAATGAAGGCCATTCCACCAGCAGGGAAGTCCCAAGTAAAGCCACGAGAGCGATCCGCAAGAAACGCTCGAGAAGCCGCTCCCCGAGCAGCGCCAACGAAATGGAAAGCGAGGCTCCACGGCATCGCAGCGCCAAGAGGAGGGTGAGCCGCGCCCGATCAAGATACTCATCCCGGAGTCATCATGGCGGGCGAGCACGCAGAGGCCGAAGCCGCGAAAGTTCGGCCTCACGTTCGGAAAGGAGCCATGACAGAAAGAGGCGGAGCAAAAGCCGCCGCCACGCTCGGTCCAGGAGCTCTTCGTCGGCCACTACCATGCCCTCGAAGCGCGGGAGAAAGCGTCGCCACGCCCGCAGTCGCTCATCCTCAAGGCGGGGAGGAAGGCGTGTGAAGGCGAGAAAGGCGCCGAGCAGCCGGTCTTCAATTAGATACGAGAGGCGCAAGAGGGTCGGGAAGACCACCAAGAACTCGAACAGAAAGTAGAAGATGGATGAAGCCACCATTAGGATTATAGCTTTGGTTAGAACTGACCAAGCTACACCCAAAGCAGAGCTAGCCAGAATAACAATTTTGATTTGCCTCTTGCATGTGTGAAAAAGTGGCGAGGTTGAAACAGCCTCTTGCTCTGCCGAAGTTCAACATTTGGGAATAAATGTTCCTTCACTGGCCCCTGGTTGTTGAATTATTGTCTGAATCGTCTTGTCGTGCAGTTGTTTCGCTGGTGAAATTGCAGGCATAGCGCTGCAATGGTTCATTAACGCGAGAGCGTTGAAGAGTTCATTTCGCAGAAATTATGATGTCCGCTTCGGCGCCGTTGCTTGTGAGCGAAAAGTGAGCTTTGTTCTTAAGCGAAACTTCGAGATAGATAAAAATGAAGAAATAAGCACAATCCTCGGTTGGAATCGGGATCAATCCCAAGTCTTTGGAATGGCAAGCAGCCATTCTACCACATAGTCACGCCCGTGTTTAAAATTGTTTCGAGAAAGTACCCTTTACGAATGTCATGTAGTGCGAGTATTGTCATTAACGCATGTTATTATGCGTGGCAAAAGCGCATAACTGCAGCAGCCGTCACAACACGTGAATGGAGCAACGAGTGATGATGATGATGATGATTTCCTTGATGCATGGCTCACACCCACTCTGGGGGATTGGCCAAGAAACGATTAATTTTAGGTAGAAGTGACCACATATGATTTCTATGACTAATGAATTATAGAGTAGTTAGAAAAAAATGCATAATGCTAATTTAAAATTCCGCATTAAAACCGCCCTGATTCAATTAAGAATTTTTGTACAGCGGAACAGACATCCCGGTGACAGTGACCTAATGAGGAGGCTCCCAAAGATAGAATATTAGAAGTAATGAAATCCAATCTAATTCGATTAAACGCTGCTTTGAGAATGTTTTTCCTTAGTAAATTGAAACGGTTACATGATAAGAAATAATGTTGAACTGTTTCGTCCTGGTTACAAAACGAGCAAAGAGGGGAGGGAGCCAGACCAGATCTATGCATATAAAAATTTAGTTTTGGAACGCGACATTGTAATTAAGTAAAAATAACTTCATCTTTTTTTGTTGAACAGATATTACTAGGCCAAGGGAACAAGAGGTGTCGATATTCGTTTTGATGAGTGATTAATGTTTTGCCGGAGTCTTGAATTATGGCCCGCCTTCTAAATCTGTCACAAATTATGAGTGCTGTTATGGGAATAATTGAGAATATGGGACCACTGAGAGCGGCTTTCGCCAGAGAGTCTGCCATTTCATTCATTTTTATCCCTTTGTGTCCCGGTACCCAGATTAATCTAATTAAAGTTACGTGGGTGGGAACAAGCAAATGAAAAGTACGTGATAATTGAGATTCGGTATTTGCAGCGAGTGCTGAACACAAAGATAATGAATCTGTAATTATTGAAACTCTTGAGGTTGATGGGGTCGGCTTTCGTAAAGCCATAATTACCGCTAGAAATTCCGCCGAAAATACTGATAAGAAATCAGGAAGTCTTAATGAAAATGACCAATTGAAGGTCTCACAGAAAATACCAATGCCAGATTTTTCTTCGGATTGTGAGGCATCTGTGGCTATGATATTTGTCGTATGTATCCCCTCTAAATGCCTTTGGAGTAGGCCGTTTAATATCTGGTAAGGCAAATTTTTGGCATGATTTGGATATATATTGTCAAAAATGATTTTAAGGTTGTGCTTTTCCTTGTCAATGGAAGGAACTTCACTCAGTTTAACATCTAAGGATCCAATAAGTGCTTGTACGTAACTCACCTGAGGTGTATGAAACCGAGGCCAGTAAGATTGAAAAAATAACGCTGGGTGAGACATGAAAATAATTTTTAGTTTTATAGGATATTCATACATCTTTAGAAAAGTTTGTACCGTTAGTATCCTAAATCTGCACAAAAGAGAGGGCAATCTTGCCTCTAAGTACAGGACATTACTGGCTACGAATTTCGGGAGTCCGAGGCATAACCTTAGGGCCTCCCTTTCCAGCAGTACAAGTGGACGCAATTTATAAGCTGGTGCACCCGAATATAAAACACATGCGAATTCTAATACTGGGCGTACATACATTTTGTATATCATAATTAGTGTGTCTCTTCGCATCCCCGATCGACTGTTGCAAAGTCTTCGTAAAACTCCTAGCGCTCGTACTCCTTTCTTTGTTATGTATTCAATATGTGTGTGCCAGAGGAGACGATTATCATAAATTATTCCCAGATATTTTACAGAGTCCACTTGTGGTATGTTCTGCAGGTTCCAAGTTAGTGTTATATTAACTGGGTTATCCAAAGGGAAAACTATCACTGAGCTCTTTGAAATATTGAGACACAAATGGATATCCTCTAACCAATTTTCAATGGCGCACATATACGTTTGTTAGCGAGTATATAGGGAATGTATATCAGAGTCGGACGCAAAAAATGCTATGTCGTCTGCATATACGTATGTGTATACACCATCATGGCTGGGAATATTGCTCACCAATACATTAAAGAGAAGAGGCGAGGTGACTGCTCCCTGAGGAAGCCCTCTTGACTGACAATGTATACCAGAAGAATGACCTTTTAGTGAACAATAAAATTTCCTTCGAGTTAAAAACTCACTAAACCACCTCACTATATAATTAGGGATATCATTAAAGTTTAATTGATCCAATAATATTTTATATTCTACACTATCGTAAGCTTTTGAGATATCCAATGTTACCAGGGCTGCTATTTGTCTGTGACGGCGCGGTAATTTAATTCTGCTCTCCAAATCCACATGTGCATGCCAAATAGAACATCTAGGTCTAAAGCCAATTTGGAAGGGTCTGAAAATTTCTTTCTCCTCGACCAATTTCATAAGACGAGCATAAAGAATTCTTTCTATTAATTTAACCAGATTAGAAGTTAGCGCAATTGTGGTTGGTTTGTTGTTGTTTTCTTCTGTGCATGGCACAAACCCAATGCAGGGGATTGCTCAAGTAGTGGGGGAACTTTCCAATATTTTCTGTACTGTATAATTATTAGATGCACGGGTTAATTAATCATTGATTTGAAGCGCCAATTATGAGTAATGAGATATTTAAAGCCCGCAGATTTTAGTAAGAGATTCTTTTAGTCGCAGTGATATATTCCTGAATGGCGCTGAAAACATCAGTCTGACTGTATCCCAGTCTAGTGGCCCAAAAAGAAAGAATAACCGGTTCTAATAATTCTGGGCTCAGCTTTCAGAGCAGTGGTACTGGTATTCTTTTCGTTGATGTAGTGAACCGGCGGCAGGATAGAAAAAAAAATGTTGCAGTGGCTTAGCTCGGTTATGCCAGGATAACGTAGCGTTAGCAAAGGTTCAGCTGCTTGTTCTTAGCTTTCCTGTTTGTCTACGATTAGCTTGATTATCATGCCTACTGCCGCTCGAATTCCACACACATGGTATACATATTGTGTGGCACATATATATTTCTTTTGCAAGCAAGCAAGCAAGCAAAGTAAAGCAAAGCAAAGCAAAGCAAAGCAAAGCGAAGCAAAGCAAAGCGAAGCAAAGCACGCAAAGCCAGCAAGCAAAGCCAAGCAAAGCAAAGCCAAACAAGCCAAGCAAGCGTCTGATTCTCGATTGTCGACACTTCCATCGTGTTGCTCAAGCACATAGGCGTAACAACTGTGACAGTTCACGCTTGCCATGTGCATGCCTGTGCGTTCATTTAGGGCGTCCTTCTTTGTGCTTCAGCGGCACGCTGCAAGTATCGAGCTGCTTCTGCTTCTTCGAGTGACATTTCAATTTCTTGCTATCGCATTCATTGCTTCGCCCTTGCGGCAAAACTGTGACTTTTTTCTTCACCGCTGTTCATGGTCCTTTTATTCGAGGTTCCCCTGATGTTGTTACTCGTCATGTATGAATTTAAGCTCAGGGGAACGTTTTCCCTTGAGTATAACGGCCTTGTGGTCCGTAAAGTATAAAGTTAATGGCTCTTGCTGCAAAGGTTGCAGCTTGAAGTTTGAGAATGCGATGTCAACGCACCGTTTCGCTTCGGCTTCGCGAGCCTTCCGCTTGGGATCGGCTGCGGCACTGCCTACGTCGACCTGACGCCGAGGAGAGGCCTCGTTCATAAGCTGCTTTTCATCTAAGGGTACCTTGCATGATTTATGGCGTAGTGGGTACCTTGGATGATTTATGCGTAGTGGGTACCACGCATGAATGACGATGATTTATGGCGAAGTGGGTACCTTGCATAATTTATGGCGTAGGGGGTACCTCGCATGATTTATGGCGTAGTGGGTACCTTGCATGATTTATGGCGTAGTGGGTACCTTGCATGATTTATACTAGAGCACACGCCGCAGTGGAGAGAGCGCTCTATCGCACCTCCATATGTCAGGCAAACATTCCTTTCTGCACACCATGCGCGAGCTCTCCTCTCGTGCCAGCACTTCGTTCTCTTCTTTCTTCCATACATCAGTGGCACGCGGGACACTGGTCCCGCCGGGGGGACAGGCCTCGTTCATAAGCTGCTTCGTATCTAAAAAAAGAGAGAAAGCATAGCCATGTATAGTACATTAAAGCAACTATTGTTTGCCGCGTGGCGTAGTAAAAATATCATCTTCATGAACCAGAAAGCGCTTTCTTAGTCTTCGTCATCTTCTTCTGCTTCTAGTCCACCAGGTCTACTGTGTCACAGCCTTGCTCGACCTTCTGCAAGCTGCGCTAATTTTAGCGCTAAATTTGTGCGCTAACTGCACAAGCTTTGTGCAAGCTGCGCGTAATAAATGCTCTAAAAATCTCCACGAGACGAGCGGGGCCGAGGAAGAAGAAATACACCACGCGGTGCACGAGAAACAGAACGCGACGGCTTGCGCTCAGTCAGCGGCATCAGCTCAGATCGGCCGGCTGCACAATTCCTGCATCTCCTCGCTGCCGCACCGAAGCCCGAGCCCGCTCCCGGCTCCCGCTTCGCAGCGGCGGGCTACGCAGGGGAAGATGCGGCATCGTTGCGGCAGCTCAGATCGGCCGGCTGCACAATTCTGCGTGCGGCTTTTATTTATTATGAGCTCAGTGTGAAGAGCTCGCTGCCGCACCAATGAGTGTTCAGCCCGAGGTTTGCAGAATGATAACCCGGATCGCAAGTTTAATGTCCCTTGGATTTTTGTAGAGCTCCCGCTTGATATACCCAAACAAAAAATAAAAATATTTCATGCAGCGGCATATTTCTTGCGGCTGTTTCACGAATAATATCAGGGGTGTTCGCTTATTCGAGCGCTTTCGGTTTCAGTCGCTTGGTCGCATCATACTATACAGGGGCGTAGCCAAGGGGGGGGGGGTGGTTCAAACCCTTCCCGACAATTTTGCTTGCTATATGACGCACACATACAAACGCACGCACAAACATACATAAAGTATGGTTGGACCCCCCCCCCCCCCGAAAAAGGCCGGAGGCGATGATTATGCGAGATTTGTGCCCAATAATAAGCGATGCCGAAGAAAAATTTAATTGCAGGTTCTTTTTTCAGGTTTCCACGGCATGCAGGATTACGGAACGCATCATTAATACGCCTGGTGGAAATTCGATTAATTTCCCACCTGTTTCTTTAACGTGTACGAAATCTAAGAGAATTTCGCGCCAGTGAATCGAACCCATGCCACGATTTTAGCAGCGCAACACTGCTTCTAAGCAATCACGGCGTGTCGCATGCAACCAATATAAACGCTCAGCAAACTGCTTAATTCTGTTTACAGGGAGCCCGACGGGAAATCCAACGCTGAATTAAACACTTAGCTCACAGCGTTATTTATAAACGGGTGTATGCCAAGCGCTGCTGTAACATTACAAATGGTTGACGGAAAGCCAGCGCGCAATCGACGTACGCCGTCTATTTGTTGTAACTTCGGCCAAACGCACTTCCCTTTCAAATGAGCACGATCATCGGTTTCTCCCCGTTAATAGTTCGTAATACTGTGTACCAAAAACTGCTTCAAGGTGAAAGCGACAGTCTGCTGCTGCTGCTGACAACGCGCCCTGGCCCCTCCAACGAAGCGGCCGGATGCCAAGCGGCCACGCGGTCGACCGCGAGGCCTTGTCGGTGGAGCCGCGCGCGCCGAAGCCCATCGCATCCACAGCGGCACGGAAGCTGCGGAAGGCAGATGCAGCGCAAGCCCGAGAATGAAGGCCATTCCACCAGCAGGGAAGTCCCAAGTAAAGCCACGAGAGCGATCCGCAAGAAACGCTCGAGAAGCCGCTCCCCGAGCAGCGCCAACGAACGGAAAGCGAGGCTCCACGGCATCGCAGCGCCAAGAGGAGGGTGAGCCGCGCCCAATCAAGATACTCATCCCGCAGTCATCATGGCGGGCGAGCACGCAGAGGCCGAAGCCGCGAAAGTTCGGCCTCACGTTCGGAAAGGAGCCATGACAGAAAGAGGCGGTGCAAAAGCCGCCGCCACGCTCGGTCCAGGAGCTCTTCGTCGGCCACTACCATGCCCTCGAAGCGCGGGAGAAAGCGTCGCCACGCCCGCAGTCGCTCATCCTCAAGGCGGGGAGGAAGGCGTGTGAAGGCGAGAAAGGCGCCGAGCAGCCGGTCTTCAATTAGATACGAGAGGCGCAAGAGGGTCGGGAAGACCACCAAGAACTCGAACAGAAAGTAGAAGATGGATGAAGCCACCATTAGGATTATAGCTTCGGTTAGTACTGACCGAGCTACACCCAAAGCAGAGCTAGCCAGAATGAACAATTTTCATTTGGCTCTTGCATTTGTGAAAAAGTGGCGAGGTCGAAACAGCCTCTTGCTCTGCCGAAGTTCAACATTCGGGAATAAATGTTCTTTCACTGGCCCCTGGTTGTTGAATTATTGTCTGAATCGTCTTGTCGTGCAGTTGTTTCGCTGGTGAAATTGCAGGCATAGCGCTGCAATGGTTTATTAACGCGAGAGCGTTGAAGAGTTAATTTCACAGAAATTCTGATGTCCGCTTCGGCGCCGTTGCTTGTGAGCGAAAAGTCAGCTTTGTTCTTAAGCGAAAGTTCGAGATAGATAAAAAAAAACGCCAGGCCTGCGCGGAAAGCGCAGCACAGTCACAGCGAAAGCTGGAAGAGCGGCATTTCTAGAGCCCGTTATAAACTCTCCTGTGGCTACTAATACAGGTACATTAGCAACGTACCCACTACGCAACAAAGCGTAATTTTTGGGAAGTTGGGAAGCACCCAGCACGACATTATTCGTTGTTCTGCGGAGAAGCGAGGTATCATATGTAAGCGATTATGTGCAGTTTGTTGATGCGGCGGTTGATGACGATGAATAATTATGGTTGCCCCCTTTGTAATGGGTTGGAAGCTTTAAACGCCCCACTAGTTACGTAATGCATATTGTGTGACGCCCGGTCGTTATTTAACTGTCCCACCACACTTTATAACACACTTTAACCGGAGAAACGTAGAGCGAGAGAGAGAGAGAATTGACTTCACTGAGACCCTGAGGAAATGGATCATGGGAGCCTTATGGGCTTCCTTGGCAACCAACAGAAGTGCACTTGCGTGGAACCCACTACGCTATAAATCATAGTAATTGTTGAGAAGTAGGGCAGTAGGCACTGTGCCATTTTTCGTGATTCTACAGACAGCCGTGGTACCTGCTAAACGCATGTAAGGCATTATGCGCGCTTTGTTGATGCTGTGCGTGATGACGATGAAGAATTATGGCAGAGCTCTTTGTAATGGGTTGGAAGCATTCAACAACCTACTCGTTGCGCAATTCGCATTGTGTGACGCCTGGTTACAGAATCCGCGTTGTGCGACGCTTGGTGCTTATTCTACTCTTTTACCACGCTATATTGCATATGCTAATGTGGTTCCTTCCCGTCATGAAGCCTGTATAGGACCTTTTTGCGAAGCAGTTTCAAGCACCGGCATGGCTCAGAGGTTGAATACTGAGCTCCCACGCAGAGGGCCCAGGTTCGAACCTCGTTCCATCCCGGAATTTTTTCTTATTTAGTTTTCTTATTTCGAGCGATACTGGTTACGGACACCGGCGGCGGCGGCGGCGGCGGCGGCAGCGGCGGCAGCGGCAGCGGCGGCGGCGGCGGCGGCGGCGGACAACTACGGCACCAAAAACGGCCGGTGAAATGATCTCATAACAGCTTTCGCTGTAAAATGAAGAAATAAGCACAATCCTCGGTTGGAATCGGGATCAATCCAAGACTTTGGAATGGCAAGAAGCCATTCTACCACGTAGTCACGCCCGTGTTTAAAATTGTTTCGAGAAAGTACCCTTTACGAATGTCATGTAGTACGAGGATTGTCGTTAACGCATGTTATTATGCGTGGAAAAAGCGCATAACTGCAGCAGCCGTCACAACACGTGAATGGAGCAACGAGTTTGTTTGTTTGTTTGTAGCCTACGAATTTTAGCACATACCCACTCTGGGGGATTGGCCAAGAAAAATAATTGTAGCCACGGATGATAATTACGGTAATTTTTTTTTACCTCCCTCTTACTAAAGTAGAAAAAAAAACGCGAAGATACAAAGCAATCTAATTACAAAAGGTAATATAGCCTATGAAAGATAATTATATTAATTACAATTTTGAGCCGACCAGACAGCTGAGCTTACCTGACCAGACCAAATTTGGCTATATGACTTACTTTTAATCACATTTTATAATTATGTCGCGAGTATTTTTCCAGTATTTCTTAGACCTTATGTTGGAATACGTTTAGTTGCTAAGATGAAATTACACACAGCATCAAAAATTTCTGTATGACAATGTCCCAAAACAGAGGCACCGAAATTTAGAACATTTTCTGCAGTTAAATTTCAACCAATCGTTGAAAATGGAATAACCAGAAGTCTATCCTAATTAATGAATAGTTGCGGCATGATATAAAATAATATTCAATAGATTCTGTTTCGTCGCAAAATGGGCAAAGGGGTGATATCGCCAAACCAGCTCTGTGTAAATATAAGTTTAATGGGGGACACGGCATCTAAATTTCGAAATAATAACCTCGAACTTTCTAGATTGACTCCAGTTAGGTTTCCATGGAAATTTAAGGTGTTGATATTCTGTCCATTTAGTTATCGTTTCCATCATATCTGTACAAATTGCTAATTTTCTATATCTGATCGCTGCTATGTATTCTACTTCTGGGAGTACCGAAATTATTGGTCCATCGAGGGAAGCCCGGGCTAAAGAATCAGCCAATCCATTTAATTGTATCCCGCAGTGACCTGGTACCCACAATAATTTCAGAAGTTTCAGCTGTGGCGGAACTAATGTGCGCAAAGTCATGAGGGCTCGTGAGTGTTCTGAAGCTGTAAGTGCTGTACATACCGAAAGAGAATCTGTTATTATGATTGCACTATTTTCGGTTGAAGGCAGTTTTCGAAGCGCCAAAATAATAGCCAAGAGCTCAGCCTCAAAAACAGGCGTAAAATCTGGCAGCCTCACTGAGAATGACCAGCCAAGCAAATCGGAAGCAATTCCTACACCTGTCTTTTGATTATTCACAGAAGCATCTGTGGCTATTATGTTTTTTCTTTTCTGCATGAACCAAGTAATCTTTTAACCTGTTATTCAAAAATCGGAGTGATTGGAACTTAGATTTTGGGGGGGAAATTTCATCATATTCTATCGTAATATTATTATGTGAGCCATTAGTTTCAATTATCGTTCTAATGTCCACCTTAATGCTGTCCAGTTTCTTTTGAACAAAAATTATTTGGGGTGTATGAAATCGTGGCCAATGGGCAAGAAAGAAGGCGTCGGGGTCTCTGATAAAGGCGTATTCAGATCTTCTAGCTGGTAAGCTGTAAAATTTTAAAAAAGTTTGCACCGTTAAGATGTGGAATCGACAAAGAAGCGTTGGAAGGCGTGCTTCTTGATACATAACATTAATGGCCACAAACTTTGGGAGTCCCAGACACATTCGCAGCGCTTCACGCTCCAATAAAACAGGTTTTGTTTTATAAGCAGGGCCGCCCGAAAATAATATGCACCCAAATTCCAATATTGGGCGCATGTACATATTGTACAACATTATCAAGGTGTCTCTACGTAACCCATATTTCCGGTTACTCAGCCTACGCAATAAGCCTAACGCTCGTTGTGCCTTTCCTGCTATATATTCTATGTGTGGACTCCAATTAAGTCTTTCATTATATATCATGCCCAAATATTTGATAGAATCCACTTCTGGAATGGGTTCCTGTTTATATAATACGGAAATTGAAATTGAATCTGCTAGGGGAAACACCAAGAGCGCACTTTTACTGATGTTTAACGACAATGAAATCGACTGCAGCCAAATTTCTATGGTATTAAGATACCTTTGGAATTTTTGATGTAATGAGTAAATATCGCAGTCTGCTGCGAAAAACGCGATATCGTCTGCATAAATGTAGACATTGACGTCCTGGTCATTTGGAATAGAGCTCATCAGTACATTGAATAATACCGGAGATAGGACTGCCCCTAGAGGAACTCCGCGTTTCTGTTTGAATTTTGATGAACAACAGCCATCTTTAACACAATAAAATTCCCTTGATTTTAAAAATTCTGCTACCCACTCAATAATATATTGTGGAAAATTTAAGCTCTCTAGTGTATTCAGTAAAATGGAGTGCTCGACGCTATCATAAGCTTTAGCTATGGCAAGTGTGACAAGAGCAGCGTAATGTCTTCTTTTCCGGGCAAGCCGTATTCGACTCTCTAAATCAGCGTGAGCACACCAAATTCAACAACCATTACGAAAACCGATTTGGTTTGGTTTTAACATTGACTTGTCTGCCATCCAGATATTTATCCTGTCATTTAGGACCCTCTCTATAAGCTTGATCATATTAGACGTTAGAGAGATGGGTCTGATATTTTCTGTGTTAAAACCTAACCCTTGCTTTTTTAGTATAGGAATTACCTTGGCTATTTTCCAGTCATACGGTATCCAGGCGTTTTTTAAAGAATAGTTTATCAAATTGAGGACGTCACCAGGTGATAATTTGTATAAAATTTTAAGCATAGGTACAGTAATGCCATCAGGACCCGGAGCAGACGAAGGTAAACATCTAATCACGTTTGACACTTCGGACAGTGTCACTTTTTCAAAGTTAGCCGCTATGGTAGATTTTTGCCAGTTGTTCTTCACAGTGGAAGAGAATCTACTTTCTAGGCCTTTACCAATTGACTCTAAAGATTTTGTCATTTCTTCCGATGATAGATTTTCATAATCAGTATTTACTGCAGACGATAGGATTTTTCGAGATCTCATATCACGAAATAACGCTTTTTTACTTTTAGGTTTGGAAAGAAAATCGAAATGTCCTTTGTCATACTCTTCTTTAGCTTGGGCCACCGTGCGTTTAAATCCAGCAGCAATGAATTTGTAGTCTGACCAATTTCTGGGGGACTGGTTATGAATTAGCTGCTTCCAAGCTGCCTTTCGTCGTCTGTGATTGGTTTGTTGTTGTTTTCTTCTGTGCATGGCACAAACCCAATGCAGGGGATTGCTCAAGTAGGGGGGGGGGAATTTTCGAATATTTTCTGTACTGTATAATAATTAGAAGCACGAGTTAATTAATCATTGATTTGAAGCGCCAATTATGAGTAATGAATATTTAAAGCCCGCAGAATTTAGCAAGAGAGTCTTTTAGTCGCAGTGATATATTCCTGAATGGCGCTGAAAACATCAGTGTGACTGTATCCCAGTCTAGTGGCCCAAAAAGAAAGAATAACCAGTTCTAATAATTCTGGGCTCAGCTTTCGGAGAAGTGGTGCTGGTATTCTTTTCGTTGATGTAGTGAACCGGCGGCAGGATAGAAAAAAAAATGTTGCAGTGGCTTAGCTCGGTTATGCCAGGATAACGCAGCGTTAGCAAAGGTTCAGCTGCTTGTTCTTAGCTTTCCTGTTCGTCTAGGATTAGCTTGATTATCATGCTTACTGCCGCTCCAATGCCACACACATGGTATACATATTATGTGGCACATGTATATTTATTTTGCCAGGCAACTACTTCGGGATCCGATGAGTTAAGCTTCTCCGCTCTTCTGCGCCTTTGAGCAGCATTTGCGCTCTCCTTCTCCTCCGTGGCTAAACCACACTGGCAAACTCCAGTCAGAGACGCTATCAAGCGGCTTCAGCGCAGTGTCAGACGGCGACGACACAGCGAAGGCGAATAGCTGCGCGCGCGCCGGCGCCAGTGCGTCTACCTCGACTACGACGTCACTCCTCTCGAAAGCGCAGACCGGCGGCAGCGGCGGAGTGGGCGGGAGGTGCCGGCACCAATGCGTCAGCTGTGTGACATCACTGATCCTCGCGCATGCGCAGCACGTCTCTTGAGGAGCCACGCGAACTGGCTCGGCTAGGCCAGAGTAGCTAACGCTACAAAATGATAAATCGTTTCCTCGTGGTTACAGAAGATACACGTAAGGGAAGTCACTACACCTGATGCATCCAAGGAAAAATTGAGGGAGTTATCATGGCAAAAAATTTTATGATGGCAAACTCCCATGATCCTTGTATTAGATAAATCGCTGCGCCAGGGAAATGACTACGCTCCCACCAGCAAGAGAAAGCAGCGCCCTCAGATAAGCTCACTGCAAGCAATCGCTTTGCCTGTTGTTGGTTGCCAGAGACAGCGTTCCACACTTTGGCAAGCGCAGAGGACGAGCGCCAACAACACTCGTCGCAATTTTTCAGGGATTCCTTCCGCTCGATTGTACGCCACTATGATTATCCTCATCTCACGGCCGACTGTTCTTATTGATAACGCAGCCGGAGCACTGTTCTTATTAAGGCCTGACTCCGTAAGACCAAAGCGGCGCATTGCCTCGGCCGGGGAGTGGCAGACAGGACGATCCCAATTTTTGTCTTGCCGTGCTACATCACAGTGAGCCTGTTTGAGGGCGCTGCTTCCTTATGCGCGCTGCAGTCTAGTCACGTGTCAGTTTTCAGATTTCGCGGGCTTTCTTTATCAACAGGAAAAAAATATCCACGCATTTATTAAGCTGTTCAAAATAGCGCTGTCGGATGTCAATTGAACATGCCTACATATGCCTGATTGACATCTTGATAATTAGGTGAGTACTTATCGAGTGTCAAGTATAATTAGAACTAACTAATTAAACCTCATTAACGAAAAAATGAGTAGTGGCTACTCCCCAGTGTACTGGGAACAATATGTACTCGCTTTCCTTAGCGCAAGATTAGTACATATTGCTAATTTTGTATGGCTTGTATTTGATATTGTATTGATGCATTATTGAGAATCAATTCTTCGGCACTTCGGGGAACCACCCGTATTTTAATCACGTATTAGAAATTATATTGATATTCTTAAATCTACAATTTATATTTTTTCTAGTTCTTTATGTATTTCTCGTCCTATTTATTTATTTTTACCGTATAACTGAAATTACGTTATTCTACTTCTAGAGAAGTACTGCTGTGAATGACTAATAAAACTGTCGAAATGAGCGCCGCAGAAAGTCATCGACGTCGATGGTTTTTTGGTTCAACGAGAGCCACGCCAGCGGGAAGCGGAAAGCATTCGCGCGCTGACGGCTCAAGCTACGAACTGTTCCTATAGCGTTGCTGAAGCGCTCTGTGGTAGTCTATGAATGAGAGCAGGCGTAGGTACCCCGTTACTGTGTGTCCAGCTCTAAACTACAGCTACCACAAAGGTTTAATGATGCTTATAGACGTTAGTCATCGGGTTGGAGGTGAGCAGCCAAGCGTCAACGTGGGTTCATCCACGTGAAAGTGTGATATAGCTGCCGAATACCAATAGACATTGCGCAAACTCTCACAAAATAATGAACAATAGACATTCAACTACTTCAGTGAGGGCACGTTTCACTTTCGTGTTACACCGCTATTCCTATGACGGAGAGATCTACCATCTTTTTTGCGTTATTTCAATACTCCCCTATCTTAGATGACATGCTATCTGTACACAAAAACATGAGAACACACGAAGCGTACTTTAGTTGCGTGGAAAGTTTGAACACATCAACAGATGTACACTCAAGCACAAATATTTGAATACAAAAGACCTTACCCTTATGCGTATTAGAACCTTAAAGCTTGTTGTAAAAGGTGCAAGCACACTTTACGAGGTCGGTATATTCGATGTCGCCTGCCGCGCCCCAGTGAAGCCAGGAGACCGTATATCATTATGTCATCTCGGGCTCTCAGGGGCCCTACATACGTTGACGTCTCTCGCTCCGTGCTCGATAAGCCCTTTGTTAAATGTGCGATGGGTGCGGTCAACAAGAAACTGTTTACGTGAGGTAAATTTATATCGGCCAAACTGGCCGATGTATCAATTACCGCTTAAACATGCCCTTTCGGGAAATATCGGAACAGGGTCGTATTGGCCATTCGAATGGGAGTTTATCGCTTAAAGCCGAAGTTTACCGGCGAGTGTTTATCATAGTTTTTCGGATTTATCCGAAAACACGGAGCCCTAACTGTAACACAGCTGAGTTTATTTATATTACTCTGAAGTATTCTGACAAGACTACATTCTTTGCAAGTGTATAACACTCACTACACATTGTCAATCTAGTTTCAATAAGGAAGTGAACCAGAATCGCCCTGACTGGGTTGTCCAAGAAACGTTTTCGCAACCTTCTCAGACTTCTCTCCAAAGGCCATCATGTTTTGTTTTGTTTTGTCTCCTAGGTGAACTGGTTCATACACAGGATCAGGATTAGCGAGACTTTCGCTTATCAAGGGAAATAGCTGACAAATAAAAAAAAAGAAATACTGAACGCCATCCAACACCAAAAAGAAAGAGCCCGCTATTTTTAATCGACTTGATGACGATGACATTTTATGATCGCAGCTGCGTACAGACACTCAATAAAGACATTGCTTCACTGTATTTTACCTGTGTCGGGCATGTGCTTTTATTAATATTGCACATTGCGTAATGTATTAAAATGCTTAAAAATCTCGACTAGATGAGTGGCGGCGCCGAGGAAGAAATACACGCACGCGGGGCGCGAGAACAGAAGATGGCTTGAGCTCAGTCAGCAAAATTTGGTACATCGGACTTCCTCTCCCTAATGGATGGTATTCCATATGATTGGTCTATTCCTATTTTTATTTGTACATAACCTAATAATTCTTTTGATATACCCGAGACGGCCTTTTAGTTCCTTGTCCTTCGTCTAAATTCTACATTTCCCCACTTATATTAACCGCTGGTTTCATGGCCAATCCCCCGTAGTGGGTAAGAGCCAAGAAGTAAGGGTCAAGCAAGCAAGCAAGGATGCCACTCTGACCTGCTGGCTACATCTTCCTGTTTCATTTTTAACCTAAATTTACACACTTGTTTAGTTTCATAGGTGTTTAATGTGGTGTAGAGGTTTCGGTTCAGATTCGGGAACAGGTTCTCATGCCCCCAGGGGGCGCACTTCGATTGTATATATTCCACTGTACATAATAAACTAGGGCGTTAGGTCATCTGCTCGGCACCCTGCTGCGTGCCTTTCGTTTGCTTCGGAGCCGCCGTTCCGGCGTGCACCCGGCGTTCCTTCGACGTGGCGTCTTAGGCGCCATTTACCTTAAGCATACTGCCGCCCGGTTCATGGCCCATCCCCCTTTGTGGGCGAGCGCCATCAAGAAGAGGACATCATCATCATCATCATCCTGCGCGTAGCCGCTGCTCCGCCGAAGCCCTCTCCTGCCTCCCACTTCCCAGCCGGCGGCTACGAAGGGTAGAGCGGGCTCTTCGGGATAGAGGGCTGACATCGCAACAAGACCCCAGGCGACGCCATTATGGCGAAGAAGCAGGATGAGCCCAGCAAGGATGCACCGAAGGCCGGGCGAGCGAAGCGCCGGGCTGCAGCTCCTGCTGCTGCTGACGATGCCGGTGGCCCTTGCAACGAGGCTCCGGCTGCCAAGCGCCCACACGGTCGACTGCCCAATGCCACGTCGGTGGAGGCCATCGCGACCATGGTGGCTCGAAAGTTGCGGAAGGCAACGGATGCAACTCAGGACGAGAGCGAAAACCATTCGACCAGCAAGCCAGTCGTTGCAACTAAAGCGCCCAGAGTGAGCCGTAGGAAGCGTTCTAAATGCTCCTGCCCAAGCAGCACCAAAGACACGGCTAGCGGGGGTCCAAAGCATCGCAGTGTCAAGGGGAATGTGAGCCGTGGCAGGTCAAGGCACTCCCACCGCAGTCGTCATGGTGGACGCGTGCGTAAATCCCGAAGCCGTGAAAGCTCGGTTACACGGTCCGAAAGAAGCTACGGAGGAAAGAAGAGGCGCAGCAACTGCCGCCACCATGTCCTGTCTACAAGCTCTTCCTCGGTCACGAGCCTTCCCTAGAGCGCGGCAAGAAACATCGTATTACCCATAGTCGCGCATTCTTGAGGCACGGAGGAAGGCGTTTGATGGCGAGGAAGGCGCCGAGCAGCCGGTGGTCAAGACATGGGAAGCGCACGAGGGTTCGCACGACGCCTTTCAGGTTCTCATAAATCCGATGTTGCTCGGGTGTGAGTCGTGCGGAAAGATACGGCACACGCTCGGCGATCAGTGGGAAAATATTTCGCCTTCAGAAATCGCTTGGCTCACTGTACACCTCTAACGAGCTCTCCACCCAATTGAAACCAAAGCGGCACCTCCTCGTCGACAGGAAATTTCGGAAATGCGGCGCTAGCTTCTCCCCGTAGTGAGAAGCTTCAACGAACTGATTTGGGACGTTGCGTCGTCCTCGACATCTTGCGTCCGCAGTGGGCTATCCCTTTACAGTTGAGCAATCTGCAGCTTAATTTCCAGGGACCGCCCTTTTACTTTGGTGATCTTCAGCCTGAATTCCATCTCTTTCTCCGAAATAGAGGCAGTGCGGGCAGATCATTGTTCTGGTCCCCACCGCCGTTCTCGCTCTCGTTCCCCATCATCTTTTCGCGGCGCTTGTCAGGATTTAAGTACTATAATCTAGTCTTCATACAATTACTCCAGCCCAAAGAACACAGAGCAGGTCAGGAATGAGACCGGGAAGGCTCACCTGAAGACGTTGCTGCGGGTGCTGCTCAGGACCGCGTAGGGCTTGCTCCGCTGGTGCTGTCAACGTCGTGTCGGAGCTTCACGCTGGGTTGTTCTCCGAGGAGCTTCTGAGGGCTGTCCACCGTGAAGTAGCTGCCGCGAATTCTTTTCCGTTCGTAGATGCGGAAGTGCTTTCTAGGCACAGTAGCAAATTAACCCGTGATGTTATCGAAGCTTTTCACATTAAAAGAATAGGACACGCATGCGTGAGCCATGCGTCCATTTTCTTGACAGACAAGGAGTTTGCTTATCTGCTTGGTTCATGCAACATCAAGTGACATGTTTAAATTTTCGTAAGAATGTACATATGTTGTTGTTAAATGATTTGCTTTAATGTCTTACTTATGCGCATGTCTGCTATGCCTGGCATTTTTTCTTGTTTTGTGTTTTTTCTTTCGAAATAAATCTTTCAGTTGCGAGACAGCGCTCGTCCTGAGCACTCTGTGTTCCTTTCGTCTTCGTCTTTAGCACTGCATCAATCATGCAAGCATTCAAATTAGCCCAACTTTCCATTATTCTGCTCTCGATAAGAGTTGCGCTCAGAAAGACGAACACGCTTCGCGTTGGAATAAATAACAAATTGGATGCCACTCTCCTGCGGGGCCGAAAAGACAATGGAGCGCGTTTTGTGCGTTTGCGCTCGTTCTGACAACCAGCGATACCCAATCCGCGTGGAACTAGAGCAACTGGACTCTAGGCTGTTCAGAACAGACGATATTCTTGAACCGTGGCTATGTGAGTCGACGACGCATCAGGCAAGAAAGGCGTGGCTAGTGTACATGTTGCTGACAGGTCTGTGCGACCGCCTGTATACAATGTTCTCCTGAAGTTGCGCGTGCAATTAGTCCTCCCTGTCTTTCACACTCTCTCTCTTTTCAGGCCTTTATTCTTTCGCCAGTGCAAGGTAGCAAACCGGACGGACACCTGGTTAACCTTCTAACCTTTTCTTGATTTTCTATCTCTCCCAGCAGCCTACGACTGCTTCCCACCGCCCCCCGTTGACCTCTCTGCAGTTGTCATCTGCGTTCTGCGCTCGGACCACTGAAAGCGTGCATTCCGGCATTATAGGTATTAGTCCGGCGTAGCCGACATCCAGAACTGCAGGAGACAAAACCGACGCTGATGATAGACGCAACACGAAACCTGCAACTGCTACTTGAAACTATATATATCAGGCCCGTAGCAAGAGCCCCCCCCCCCCCCGAAAACAATTCCCGGCTACGGGCGTGATATACATGTATGTATGTATGTATGTATGTATGTATGTATGTATGTATGTATGTATATATATATATATATATATATATATATATATATATATATACGACACAAACGTCCGAAAGGACGTTTGTGTCGGTAAAAAAAGTGGAATAGGGTATTGGCCTCGAGATCTTTGATTGGCGCCCTCTCGCGTGTGACGTCAGAGAGGGGACTCGGGTGCCGCTCTTCGAGCGCGAATTCGCTACGTGAAGGCTGCTCGACGCTACCGGCCAGTCTCTCCTGCCCGAGTTATAGAAAATATTAGTGGGCAAGTTCATAAAGCAATTTGTACTGAATGTTCAAGCAAAATGCCCAGCGAAATCGAGCGGAGTTGCCGTCAGGAGCACGTCCAGTGTCGATTGCTCCTGGTGTCGTCTGCTAGCCATCAATGTGTACATCTGCATGTATGGCGACGATTTCTTTTCGTGACTGTCCTATGGCTGTGGCGCACTCAAAATGACTTTCCGGCCCATTTTCCATCACTGATTTGAGTGTTCGGGCTTCGGCTACCGTGCCTGCATTAAAGCGCAACATACGGTCAGCGCGTGATGCCGTGTTCGGCTGCCAAGCCTGCTCCTTTGATTCAGTTCCTTTGTTCGGAGTTTTAAGCGCATGACAAGCGACGTGTGATGTCATTCAAATAAATTCAATGGTCGTAACAGGCAACAATCTTTGATTAAATCCACGTGTTCAGCAGCTGCCGTGTAAGCGCGTCGTAAGAACTTGAAGTTTAAACAAGAAATAAGAAGGTTGAGAGCACGTGTTAAAAGGGGATGCACGACGGTGATATGAAATGTTTCGTAGGTTGTGCGGAGTTGTTTTTTTTTTGCAGCATATTTTAACCCATACGTTAATAAATCAACGTTTCCTGACTCGTCCCCGGTCATTTGAAAGTATGCTGAACAGAATTAGTGTAATCATACTAACGTAGATAAATACAAAGCTTTCGCATGAAAAGTCGTAGTAAGGTGTATTTGCAATAAAATAGTGTAAATCGCTCTCAAACGTCGACTACTGCTAGGGCGTGATGCGGTCACTGTACTAAAAAGACTCGCAGGGTTCCTTATGCGCTTGCCTAAGATGACTCGAAGGCGAAATCCATCTTCTTTTCGTTCATCGATGTTCAGCCGATGTTCCCCGCCTCCTTCAGAATGCTTTTTCGACGTAACATGCTTTTGCACTGCGTCCAGGATCGGAGGCATTGCAAGCTTATTACAAATCGCCTGGTTTCCCATTGCCTCCGTGATCGACCCACGGATCACGGAGGCAATGCAAACCGACAATGTCATGGGAGAACGTCATAATGTGACGTGACTTTATGACGTCACAAATATTGATGGTCTGTGATGTCATAAGGACGTCATAAGGTGACGTCATCATGCGATCAATTCTTGCATCACTCGTTTTAACGCTGCCGACTAGGGACGCCGACGGTGAATTTTCGCGTT
Organism: Rhipicephalus sanguineus; assembly: GCF_013339695.2. Lineage (NCBI taxonomy): Eukaryota > Metazoa > Arthropoda > Arachnida > Ixodida > Ixodidae > Rhipicephalus > Rhipicephalus sanguineus. The sequence goes on from NW_023614386.1 coordinate 35,157, forward strand.
TGATCAGGAATCCATAGCTTTCACCGTAAAATATTCAATCTTGTTACAACGCGGTAAAGAATAGCAATAACCAGTCAAAGGGGCCAAAAGATTGGTCGGAAAGAGCAGCTTTTTCTCCTCTTCTTAGACATATTCGCCGATTTTTCCTACTGTTTACCAAGCTTTATTATCGGTGACAAATGAAACACGAACAGCGGAGCACGTTGCCCGAGCATTAGGAACTGTATAACACGCGCCGTCCTGTAATCACCATTGACATGCACGCAGACCCGATTAGGCAGCACTGCGCAATCGAAAGCATGAATCTGGCTCTCGAGCGGCACCTGTCTCTAATCATAAGGGTGCGAACTGTACCACGCGCACCACTGCTGGCGTTTCATTCGGAGCCGATAGTTTTAATGTGCATCGAACTCGCTCAATCTGCGCTAGTTGTCCGCAGAACCCGCTGGTCGATGAAGTTATCAATTTTATTTTGTCGCCAAACGTCTTTTGTACATGACTACAATTCGGAGTGGAGTGTGAACTTTCGTTCATGTATGTTAACATAACGCCAACGTTTGCGAATAAGCCGTAAAATTGATCGCGCTTCGCTTCCAAATCAGCGCAGACTCTCTTGAACTCGCTTGGCTGGACGTTCGCGCTTTCACGTAAGCTATTTCGACGCCATCCAGCCAAGTGAATGACACTACGAACTCGGTGACATGATCCTGACCGCGATGGCTCTGTGTATATAGAAGATACGTTAAATGTTAACGTTTGTTAACCTCCTGTAATGCTAGGAGCCATCTAAAGACTATCATTACAAGAAAATACAGCTAGTAGTCGAGGAACGCCGTGCGACGTGAGCGAACTGTATAGAAAATGCTGCTGTTCCAGCCACAGCCTAGCAGACGTCAAAAGCCGAATCCCTGCCTTTGAGTCATCAGAGCGCCGTTCGCAGCGCCGCCATAGGTGGCACGCCAGGCCAATAACAAGAGCTGTGCTGCTATATCAGAAAACAGAATTACATGCTCGCAATTGCATTTTTTGTGCACCCGTTTCCTAGTCTTTGCAGAAATCAATATTACCGAACAGGCGGTACATAGGATCTTAGTAAAGTATATTGTGAACTTGGGTGAAAATGCCATACAAATTTCTTAAACGTCTCAAAAGGCTTAAACAAAGGGTACCACTAAAGCAATGCCCTAAAGTGGGTCCTGCGTTTCAGAGAAGTACGCGAAGTCCCAAATCACGATGCAAGAAGAGTTCGCCCCGTCTGCGTCGCACAAAGAAGATGACATCGACCATGTCCTTTCTCCTTTATTATATCATTATCCGAGTTCTTCGGTGACCACCGAATAACTCTGATAATGATATCGCAAGCACGCCGCTTCGAAAAACTTTCGGTCCTCCGCTTTGTGATTGAATACTGGAAATTAATAACGTTTCACCAAGATTATTCCGAAAGTGGATTCTCCTCAGTAGATGTGGCAAAGAAGAAAACACGTTGTATCGATAAAAACACTTGTGTCGTCCACAAAGAATATTTGCAAAGTGTGGTGAACGGGCAACGAAACTTGTAAATACGAATAAGACATCGAGAAACAGTCACAGGTTAAGGGAAGAAGAAAAAATCATGATAGAAGAGCGCCGAAGCGAACAAAACGGATATCATTATCCTTTATCATATTATTTGATTACCACAAAATTTCTTCAGCATAAATTTGTATGTTGAAGAGAGTTTTTTTTTAGTGCTGAGACATCTGAGAGATCGCGTGCGACTTAATCTGTCGGAAGAGAGGCTTAGATTCTACTGCATGATGATGCTCACCAGGGAGCATTGCGAAAGGTGACCACATCGATGTAGCAGTCAGTTGACGAGATGAAATGTTTTTAAATGCGCTACGCAAGCTTTTCGTACAAGTCACGTTGCCGGAATTCGAAGAAGAGACGGCCATTCTTTCACAAGCGATGTCACCACTTAAGCGATCTTAAAACATCATTTACAAAATGCAGTGATGTAAGCTACGCAACGTACCGCAGCTAGCTCACCACAGTTAGCACTCACAACAATCAGGGAATATTTTATTGCACCGATAACAAACGTGGCCAACGTCCGCATACTTTTTCAGACATACGCCATGTTAAAATGACAACGCGACAGAAAACCGTGGGTAGGTTTAATATATGCCCAAAAATATCCAACCATGTGGACGGTAGCACAGCCGACTGAATCAATATAGCATTCTACTTTTCATGCGAAGATTTTCAATAAAAGGCAAGAGACGGGTTTTCCACTCTCATTCTTCTATTTCGATATTGGAAATAATAAGCGATTATCGCAAGTTATGCCCACGTTCTTATGATTCCCGGACATTCCCGAAAATAATAAAGGTTCATTGTACACTGTCGTTTGTTCGCTCTCATTTGTTCACTAGTTCATTGCGCGAATTTCGCGTAAGAAAAACGGCTAGCCTGTCCAAACCGCTTCTTCAGGTAGCCTCCAAACAGCGCCAGACGGTGCGAAAAATATACCCCTATGATAGTTGTGCAATGGCCGAGAGGAATCGAACTCGACCCAGAGGAGATCACAGCTATATGTGCAACCGGACAAGGCACGCTCGACGAAATTCAGAAGTATCGCCGTTCGTATTAAACATTCCGGTCACCTCGTGACTCATCATCGTTTTTTCCTTCCGTCACTCTTTAACCTCTACCTCTCAATAACCTTCGTCAAGGAACATGTCCGGCAGATGTACAAATGCTTTTTGGATTGATTAGTCCGTCGTTTGGTCATACCAAGAGGATGTGCCGAATCCTTCGTTCGGAATGGTACACACAAGTCCGGTGGTATAAGGACTGGCTGAGGGTCATTTGTGACCAAGACGGACATAGAAGCAACAACCGCGGTTCGTATCGCGACTGGTGCAAAACTTCGATATCTGTCACGGAAACCTAATGAACAACAGAAGAGTGCGCTCAGGCACAGCTGTAGCTGTTCTTTTAAACACAGAAAGTTACCGCCTCTTTCCGACGGAAGAATCCTGATAGACCAGGCGAAACTTGAACATACTTTCACGCTATGACGTCGGCGTTCCAACCCAGACTTCACGTTTTATATCTAACAACCACCAACACTCTTCAGTCTCAGATACAAGTCCCAAACGACGCACGTAACTTGTACGTGGAGGAGCCTTCCTTCTGACGCTTTCCCTGCTATGCACCAGACGGCAATCACCGGAAAGCTGCAATGTAAGGCGCGGCGTCATTTTGTCGCTTACATACTTATGTAGTCTCAAGTGCCCGTAACTACAGTGCATATGCATTAACGCCAGCAGCACTGAGACAGACAACACGACTTGAAACATTCCACACGAAAGAAACCGGTGTGGACGTTGCGTAAACCTCGGCGTGTTTTCGAGCTACGTTGGCTGAGCCGGAATGTTTACGAAACGCTTTCGCACCGGCGATATCACTATGCATAACAGGTATTCTATCGAGTGCCACGAAAAAGATTAAGTGAAAGTGCCTGTTATCTATACACGCGCGCGCTCGAACACCCACGGTTACATGCCCGCGATGAAAGCTGCTCGGCATTCCATAACACGCTCAGCGCTTTAGTGAAACGCGTACGTTGCAAGAAGTACTCCGCGAATGAAACGGCGCATGTGATAGACGAAATACGTAATGTGTTTTCGAGCAGCCATACCATTGTTGATACATTGCGTGCATGGCATATATGCCTCTAGGTAAGTGTATGCAGCTGCTCGAACGCGAAGACTAGCATTTTTTTTCCTGCATTCTGCGGGCAGGTGCGCCTGTAAAGCTTGTTTTCTTCTCACTGCCGCTGATTTCCGCCTCTGTTCTTTCGGCGCCCAGCAAAAGTACGATGCGCGAAAGCGTTGAACCGTGCAAACGAGCGTGTGCGGTGTTAAAGTTATATCGTTACTACTTCTCGGCGCTGGCAGGTAGAAAACGCGTTGTCCGTGTCGCTCTTCGTCGTCCGCAACTGTGCCTCTCTTTGTATGTTTCGCGTTCCAGGCAGCGAACCTTCAGCAAATGTCGTCATGTCATGCACTGCACGCAACTTCGTTACATTTGCGAAGAAGAGTTTAAAGTTGAGACAGGCGAGAGAATAGTCGGCCTGCCTCTCTGTACAGACATTACTATCATTACGCATTCGCCTCTTCCTCGCCTGTGTTGTGATATTGTATTATCTTTAACAATGTTACTTTTTAGCATAATTCTGAACAGTAGCGGAAAGACGGACGGCGACAGATCAGGACGGGACACTGCGCTATCTATCTATCTATCTATCTATCTATCTATCTATCTATCTATCTATCTATCTATCTATCTATCTATCTATCTATCTATCTATCTATCTATCTATCTATCTATCTATCTATCTATCTATCTATCTATCTATCTATCTATCTATCTATCTATCTATCTATCTATCTATCTATCTATCTATCTATCTATCTATCTATCTATCTATCTATCTATCTATCTATCTATCTATCTATCTATCTATCTATCTATCTATCTATCTATCTATCTATCTATCTATCTATCTATCTATCTATCTATCTATCTATCTATCTATCTATCTATGTCTTGGTCGAGCTTGTGCGCTAGAGTAAACGCAGGTGTGTGCAACAAGAGGCACTGCGAACCGTTTGTATCTTGTGTAGAGGGCGTCGTCTATTCTATTCCGCTCACATGTGGCAAGGAGTATGTAGGCCAGACAGGCAGGAGATGCATGAACGATCGCCTGCTCGCCTGCGGGAGCACCGGTACAATGTCGAAAAACTCGCCTTGTCAGGCCACCTCACCGCGCATTGTGCACGTTGCGGTTGCAAGGCACTGTTCAACCGCGCACATTAGCTAGCCAAAAATTCTGAGCAGCTAACGAGAGAAATTATTGAAACAGCAGAGATTAAATAAAGAGGCGCTGTAAGTTGCCCTTCAATCTGTTTATCGGAAAAGGAAACGACATTTTTGCCGCGTCAGCCGCCTGTTTGATTTGTTGGATCGATCGCCTTGTGTACCCCCCCTCTCCTTTTCCTTCGAGCGGTGTCGTGTGTGTATATATATGCGATCATGTGCAATAAACACTCAGTTGTTAGCGTTGTGTCCCGTCTTGATATGTCGCCGTCCGTGTGCTTCTGTTCTCAGCGCTACTGTTCAGAATTATGCACTACCAAGTAGCCTATCAGTCTGTCCTTTTGAACTTTTTAGTAGAAAGAATGCGGCGCTGAGCAAGCATCACGGACCATATCAGACATCAAGGTAGGTGATGTTTGCGGAGAGCGGCATTTGCTCTTAAACCCTGATGAAGATCGATTCACAGATAGATAGATAGATAGATAGATAGATAGATAGATAGATAGATAGATAGATAGATAGATAGATAGATAGATAGATAGATAGATAGATAGATAGATAGATAGATAGATAGATAGATAGATAGATAGATAGATAGATAGATAGATAGATAGATAGGCGAACCCTCATTCTCAGACAGAAGTAAACATTTTAATGGCCGCTATATAGTCGTATATTTTGAATACCATTGAAAAGCACTCATTCAAAGCGGTAAAATCGAAGAACAGGCATTTATTTTCAGGGTCCAACATTTTTTTATAATTCAAACTGAGTGCAGCGCAATTAGGTCAGTGCTGCTGCTTGCAGATGAGCCTCAGAAGAGGGCACTCACGAGTCAAGAGCGCTCATCAGGACTTCAAACAAGAGCCCCGAAGAAGGAGAGTCTCTTATTATTATGTTTTTCGTTTTTTTTTTTTTTTTGGCGCGACCGAGTGCTACAAAAAGCAAGGAAGGGCCTCGATGTACTTCAATGCGACATTAAAACCACCGTCATAAAAAATAAGGCCTACGAAGTTAACTCGTAGGGGTAAGAGGTTCTAGAACGGTACTTTGTCCAGAGAGTGGCCGCCATATTCAAGCACAAACTTAATGCTTAAAAGAATTGAAGAAGCTTTCGCGGATCACTGCCGGCTAGTAGAAGCAAACAGAAAGGAATTAATCCGGGACGAAGCGCTTGAGAAACTCTCGACTTGAAAAAAGAGAGAGTGAAAGAAGTCAGCGTTTCATGATCTTTAGGCGCGTTGGAGTTTATGTTTTAATAAAGAGGTATATTAGCATTTATGTTTAGTTATCGTTTTTTTTTCTTCAGATATATTTGCCCTCCACTAGTGGTCTTGCTTAAGCTTCCGTGTTTGCTTTGTGTTGTTACACTCTAAAGTGACGCCGTATTTTATTTTACAATATTCTGTGTTTGAAAGTCAATGCGCAAGAAAGAAAAGTTTAGGTTCATATTGAAAAAATTGCACAGGAGACAGCAACACAAGAAGAAACAGGAAGGCCGGAGGAGTGCTTCCTTCTTTGGGTTCCTTCAACACTTTCAGTACGGTCAGAAAACACTGCCGATCAGTGGTCGAGGATCCTGAGAACACGCGAGCCAAACATTATAGCGCAGCACGCGGCCTGGAATTTGCAATTAATTCTCAAAGTCAGCTAGAAATCGTTCCCTCTTCTTTCTACAAATGATGCCATAAACCCAAATGACCGCGCCACAAACCCAAAGCCCATGACCATTGGCTGATTTGAGCACCGTGAGCTGCATAGTTACCACTGCCACCGCGGAAGGGCGCCACGTGCCGGCGCGTGATCACATTGAAAGTAAGCCATGCGTTCGAAGAAAAAAAAAGAAAGCTCAATGTCATCACGCGATAAGGTCGAAGTCTGGGTCAGTTGGTACATGACGCTGAGGCAAAACCAGTCAAAAAGACGCCGGCCAAGGGGAAGAAGTGACACACACAAGGACTGGACTAGCTACTGTGCTTTATTAGCTGACAGTACCTCCCAGAAGAACCACGGCGCATGCGCTAATCCCGTAAAACCATGAAGTCGAAACCCAAAACAAGAAAAAGCAAAAGCAGAAATTGGCCTACATAACGGCCAAGAATCTACCGCTAGAGCGACAGGAACTCGCATTCCTTCTGCAGATGTTGTCTTTTCGGCGCTTTGCAAACTTTCTGCGCTGTGTGCACGTGTTGCTCGCGGAAACACTAGCACTCCGGTGTGTTCTATTCGGCATAAAACCAAGTACACTACCTGCGCGAAACATGTTGTGTATGCGATTCCGCTAACATGCGAAAAAGTATACATCGGCCAAACTGGCCGATGCTTGAATGAACAACGGCGCGAGCACCACAATTCGTTGAACACGTCAGACGAGGCTAATCTTCCCCGCCACTGCCAGATCTGTGGTTGTGTGCCGCTGTTTTCCAATTTAAAGATTTTAGGTAGAGGGGGGGGGGGGCAAGGAGGAGCGCGAAATCCTTGAGGCTTATCATATGAACACGCACCCCGATGATTGTGTAAGCAGTACGTCTATTTCATTACTGCAGAAGGAATGCGAGTTCCTGTCACTCTGGCGGTAGATTCTTGGCCGTTATGTAGGCCAATTTCCGCTTTTGCTTTTTCTTGTTTTGGGTTTTGACTTCATGGTTTTACGTGATTAGCGCGTGCGCCGTGGTTCTTCTGGGAGGTGCTGTCAGCTAATAAAGCACAGTTGCTAGTCCAGTCCTTGTGTGTGTCACTTCTTCCCCTTGTCCGGCGTCGTTTTGACTGGTTTTGCCTCAGCGTCATCACGCGAGCGTGACGTCCGGGCTGACTATACTCGGGGACAGCATTTTTTTTGGCAGTGCTGGTAAATCTACAGAACCGAATGCCTGCCAGCGCGCCAAGAAATATCACTTGATTTTATTAATAACTTCCCCACTTGCCTGAAGTTGTCCACATCAGAAGAATTTCTTCTTTTTTTTCGCCTTTTTTTGACAGCACCATGTTTTCTGCACGCCCGTTCTCCAAAGTAAATATGGCGCTCTGGCGTGTGTTGGTTCACGTGCGGCCGCAATCACACCGCTTAGTTTCCCCCCACAAATACATCCGAAATGTGACACTGAGATGTACCCTGAACAAGTGAAAGGTCCGTTTTCCATTCACATTTTGCATTATATGTTTCTCTAAACGCCTTATTGCTGCCAGCAAACAGAACCGAAACTTTAAATGAAATCGGCTGTAAGCTGGCGTACCGCTTGTATAACTAGCGGAGTAATGCAAAGGTACGGATGCCCCGCCTCCGCAGCCTTCGCTCCAGTGCCAAGACGAGCTATCCCCGAGTATAGTGGACGAGTCGCACACTTCACCTGCCACCTTGCTCCTCACCTGCACGGTTGCACTCACCACTTCCTCCCTCCCCCGCGCGTGGTGACAGCGCGCGCTCGAGCACGCTTTCTCTGGGTTCCACAGCATCCTGCATGCGGAGCGTTATAGGGATTTATCGCGCTTTGACCTTCAACGAACCACCACACCAACAACGACACCAACAAATTTTCGCTTGTAGTGTCCCTGTAATCGCTATCGCAATAAAACGTTCTTGGTTTCATCCGGAGGATCCGAAAGGTCTTGCGGGAGGCAAGATTAAGCATGTATTGACATCTCACTCCACGTAGCCTACAAGAACTACTTGAAGTTCAAAATTTAACGGACGAACTCGCCAGACTCCTCGGCGTGGAACACTCTTGATGAATGAAAACACGTTATGCATTGATGACGCCAATATTTTTCATATATGTTATCTGAAAGTAGTCTTACACTTCCATCGCTGCTCAGGATGGAGGGGCGGTACATTTTCGGCTCGTGCCAAAGCACCTCATGCGCGCTGAACTTCACGAATGTGCTACGGTCATTTCTGAAGTCGACCACTTTCAACAAATCTTCTGTATAACTCTTGTGTATGTGTTTTTGTGACTCCGTTATCTTGGTTACGTGTTCACTGCATATAACATTATTATCGACCGACACCTGCTGTTGCAAGCGATCTGATCAGCCAGGTGACTCCAATATTCCGACATAATAAAGTTTTCTTCTCTATTTCTCTCTTACCGTTTTAGTGTCAATATAAACTCTATTCGATTCAATTCAACCGCCACGGTGGTCTTGTGGTTATGGTGCTCGAGTGCTGACCCGAAAGTCGCGGGATCGAATCCCGGCCGCGGCGGCCATTTGTCGATGGAGGCGAAAATGCTTGATGCCCGTGTATTTAGATTTCGGTGCATGTTAAAGAACCCCAGGCGGTCGAAATTTCCGCATCCCTGCACTACGGCGTCCCTCATAATCATATAGTCGTTTTGTGACGTTAAACCCCAACAATTATTATATTATTCAATTCAATTCAGTTATTTTTCATTGATACAATAATCTGTGCGAACAGCTGTTGGGTCAGTAGCCAAAGGCTAGTGTAGCCCCATAGTCAATATACATGTAGCAGCAGCTACAAAGTCAAGTGCATATTTAGTTCTCAGGGATACAACGTAACACGGTTAGGAGAATACATACACGTAAAACTAAACCGAAAAGAAACAGCATATCATACGTAGAAGCAACATATTTGCAAAGGTCTGTGTACATGTGCTTACGCTAAATGGCTCCGAGGAGTAACAATATGGCACTATATGAAACACGTTGAGCCGCAAACTGACAGAAAACCACGTAATTTTTGATAATTACAGTTTTTTTTTCACAGCAGTGTGCAGTGTGTTAAACATTCTGTCGCTAAACAAACCCGCGTGATATCTGAAGCAGAAAGGTAGACTAAAAAATCACAGTTCCACCGTCAACCCTTACAAAAATGAATTTAGACAGTCTTTAGAGTGTCGGTAGACTTCTTGTAGACGAGTTTGCCTTTGTGCAGATTTAATATCTTGTTGAAATAAAATCTATTGACAATGTATAGATAAAAGCAGGCAAACTGCATGTGACCTTTTGTCTAATTGTATTCTATTGATTGTCTGTAAACTAAAGTAAAAAAAAAGCATATGTCTTTTTTTTTCTTTTTCAATTTTCAGTCTATATATACAATCTATAGACAAAAAACAATATGGTATATATATTTTTTCTAATTCCAGGCTGTAGATTTTTTATAAACAAAAATCAATAAGATGTCTAATTTTATTTGCCTAAGTTTATCTACAGAAGGTTTATACGCAACAGCCAATAAGTTTTTACTTCTATTTGTCTAATCCAAGGTTGTCTATTAAGAATATGTGATTACTTGGCTGAATTGCTTTTAATACCTAATCTATAGACTGTCTAAGACCGAAGTTAGCCAGGGTTTATTTCATTTTCTTGTAATTTATAAGGTTCTTCATTGAAATTTTCCCAGACATGTGTATTTAACACAATTTGGCTACCTTTTCGTTTAATTTACACTAAGCACCCCTGAGTCAATGTCCCGTCGGGCCCTGTACGCTAGATCACGAACAAACTAAGGGGGCTAATTTGATTGACTGAACCACCATACCTCAGGCTGGGCGGGGAAGTACTGTTTGAAACTTCACGAGAAGTCTGTATGGCGTGCGCGTCATTCTGTCCCATCGTTTTGTGCCACTGAACTCTTATTTAAACTTCCGAGAACATGATGGTTTGTGTATATATATATTCGTGGGCATAGGCTTGGGGCGCATGGGAAGCGGCCACTCCCTCTAATCACTTATGGGGGGGGGGGGGGGGGGGGCGGGGAGGCCAAGTCTGCCCCATATTTTCCCTCACTCGTACCTCTTCCGTCATTGTTTCAAGAGCAGGGTCATGGCCACGCAGGTTTTTGACGACAGTGGCGGCCGAAGGCATTTGATGCTGCATTCCAATAAATGTTTACTTCCCAGTTTTTACTCCCGGAAATCCAGGAACTAAAGGCATGCCATTGTGAGATAACTTCATCGCTTCATTTTTATTTTTCCACCCATTCGGAAGTATGTTGTCTTTTGAACGTTGTGCATGTCTATGTGCGTGGCTTTCTTACTTCTGACTCTCCTGGGAGCAGCGATACTATAAAAACGCATCGGAACCTCGTGAGTTTTGTCTTGTAAAAAGGTGGGACTTTTAACGAACACAGTAGTTCAAAAAGAAACTAAAATCACTGCAAGGAGCTTGTGGTTCTTTTCCCGCCTTCGATGCTACAGTGCAAGGGACAACGAATTTCGTGGATTACTGGAAAGTGCATCTTCGAAGCGGGACGATGGGCACACAGTGAACACATGACAACAGCTCTTTTTCAAGACATAAGTAGCAGGGCCCACTGCAGTGCCGCGATATTTGTTAGTATTCAGTATACTGTATTTCGCCATCCCTTTGCTATACGAACCAACCTGCCCAGAAACGAATTTTTTTAAAACTATATTTTGGGAATTAGCTTTCGCCCTTTGCTAGCTCATTAATATTTGTTCATTCTCACGACGTTTTCAAAATGTAATATGTTAAGATGTTCTTCATGATATATGCACTTTTTTCCTGTTCTTTACCGTTAGCTACACTGGCCTAGCCGAGCCAATTTCGCGTGCCTCCTCAAGAGCCGTGCTGCGCCTGCGCGAGGATCAGTGACGTTACACAGCTGACGCACCAGAGCCGGCACCTCCCGCGCACTCCGCCGAAGGCGCGCGCGACTCGCCTCCGCCGGTCTGCTCATTCCAGAGGAGTGACGTCGTAGCCGTGGCAGACGTACTGGCGCCGGCGCGCGCGCAGCTTTTCGCCTTCGCTGTGCAGTTGTCGTCTGACACTGCGCTGGAACCGCTTGATAGCGCCTCTGACTGACGTTTGCCACTGTGGTATAGCCATGGAGAAGGAGAGCGCAAAGGCTGCTCAACGGCGCAGAAGAGCAGAGAAGCTTAACTCATCGGATCCCGAAGTAGCTGCCTGGCAAACTAAGTTTACATGTGCCACATAATACGTATACCGTGTGTGTGTGTCACTGGAGCAGCAGTATGCATGATAATCAAGACAATCAGGAAAGCTAAGAATAATCAGCTGAACCTTTGCTAACGCTACGTATATCCTGGCATAGCCGAGCTAAGCCACTGCAACATTTTTTATTACGGCGACGTGCAATTCAATTTTCAAGCGGGTTGCCGTGGGCGATCTCAAATTGATAATGTCTATAAGCACTTCCTTCGATGTCCCGCTTAGAATATATCAATTTGGGTTAACAAGGAACATAAATAAGAAAGAAGTTGCTGCTGAATTGCCCTCAGGGCGAGGCACTGATGGTCGCGCTGACTCAGTGCTCAATAGGGAGAAATATTGACTGGTACACTCTAAGAAAAAAAGATCACAGCATATCCACGGGATGAATGATGATGAGTGGGGCGAAGCTCCGGAGGGAATCATCGGTAAACCGTGAAATTCTTCCGTGAAATTCGCTCAGTACATCATATAAAGAGTGTGAAACACCGTGTATATAATAAACATCAAACTGTTATTGTACTGTTGGTTTACGCGGTCCCTTCATTATCACCGCTTTGTGATCAGTGAAATGCAAGGAAAGTGTCCGCTCCCGAGCGAAAGAGAAAGCGCGCCAAGAGCGACCGCTTTCCCCGCTCGTACTGTGAGAATTAAAGGAGCACTGACATGAAATTTTAAAGTCGAGATGAGCCAATCATTCGATTGCTCGGTATGCATAGGTCTTCTTGGCCAAATTTGAATGGCGTCCGTCGCGTGGAAGTAATTTTATTTCGAGGGCAAACAGCGTACGAAAGCTCAACGGAAGATTGATCACGCTGCGACATCGACTCTAGTGCTACGTGTAAGGTGTGATACATTCAGCAAATACCATCCTGAGTGACGATACGCTAGTAACAGGGACGTCGCCGATCTGAGTGTATTTATGGTGGTGCCGACGCCAGGCGTCGCTCTCACTCCCAGCCAGTGGCTCTCCTTGCTGTCCCGATCCGTGCTTGCGATTCATCGTGTCGCATCGACTAATTTGTCGCGTGCTCCACAGCGCGAGTGCGATCAATCGGAGCGGCTACGTGCCAGCATGTCGGGAAACCGCTGCGTAGTGCGGACCTGCTGGTCGAGGCGCGGAAAAAGCGGAATGTGTGCGGCGTTTCGTTACACGTACGGTACCAGGGGCGTAGCCAAGGGGGGGTTGGGGGGGTTCAACCCCCCCCCCCCCCCGAAATTTTTCAGTTTTGCTTGCGTATATATACACGCACACATACAAACGCACGCACGAACATACAAAAAGTATGGTTGAACCCCCCCCCGAAAAAAATTTCTGGCTACGCCCCTGTACGGTACACACCAACACGACCACAAGCTATCAAAGTGGAGAAGCCTATAGATAAATAACATCGCTAACAAGTAACACGCATGTAGCGTTAATAGTGAATGTTAGTTCGTCTGTGGACTTCCTTGCACTAGCGTATAACCGGGTTACTGCAGCCGTAACTGTAAGAGGCCAGATAAGTGGGGCCATCTGGCGGCGCAAAGAAGAACCTGGCAAGTACAGGATTGTTATTGTAGAAACCTATCGTATTCTATTTCTCCGCTGGTGTGCATTCGCTATGCCGATATTCCATAGACCCCTTTGCGTATACCGGAATGCCGTGCACGCTAAAATTCTCTGATATAGCTAATTAAGACACACCAGCGAGTATGGTCCAAGCGTGCGTCCCCGAGCACCTCCTCTTTGCTGCTTGGAACGGCGTCCATTTCTGACTCGCTGTTTTGCAAAGGGTCGAAGCGAAAATGATTCACGACGTCGCGTATCGCGGTGATTTTAAGTTCCAGAATGTCGTCTTCAACACAAGTCGATACTTTTGACGGCGACGACGGCGACGCTGGTGACAAGGCATGACTGAACGTGCGCGCCTAACAGACGAAATGTTAGCTGAGCAGCTGATCCTCACGTCACTCCTTTCTGTGGACAAGTGGTACACTTGGGCGCGGTCTGGAGTTGACCGCGAGGGAGCGCTGCCAGCGCTAAAGAATGGCCGTTTTGAATCGTGCTAGATACAGGTGATATAAATCAATAAAACAGATAACTATTCGTCCCTCAGTTGCATTTTCGGTTTCGAATCGCTACTAGAGGGTTGATAACTACTCGTGGATGCAAAAATCTTGACATGCGTAAATTTGATGTCAGTGCTCCGTTAACGGCAAGGCTAGAGGGAAGACACGACGCGCGTCGCGTTCCTCTTCGCGTTCCACGACGCGAGGTCGGTATCATGCCCTACGAAAGCCAACGGAACGCGATCGTGCAAGTGCTCCGGCTTCGCCTCGCCTTATGGTCCGATTTAGCGTCCCAAAACCCAACATCTTGCTCGAGGTGGGCTTTGCGTTTTTCGTTGAAATAATTTCTTTATTATGTACTACATTAAGACGAAAAGTTGAAAGCTCACTAGAGTATATCACCCGCAAAGTATGTCTTTAAATGTGATTTAACTCTCGTACGGCAGGGTTCTGGCGCCGTTTCCGATCGGCGCTTGCGCGTTGCCGATCGGGCGAGGTGGCTACAAACTACTACTACTACTACTACTACTACTACTACAGAGGAGGCCACACCCTAAGGAGCTTCGCCCCTAAAAAAGGAGTATGTGCGACTCCTTTCGGGTACTCCTGACTTGCCGCGTATATGACTCCCTTTAAAGATGCACGTCAACTCTTGTGGGTCACACGACTCTCAGAAGAGAGCATAATGACCCCCAAAGGTACTTGACGTGCCTCTTTAAAGAGAGTCATATACGTGGCAAGCAAGAACTCTCCAAAAAGAGTCGAATGACTCTTTTCTTTCTTAGAGTGTACCACTGACGCTTGCTGTGAAAAGGCGCAGGTTTCCTGCGTGCTTTTATTTTACGCACACACGGACACAAGCCAGCCGTAAGGACCACAGCTGTTACTCATAGTAGTAAAACACACCACTCGTGTACTGTACAGATGCAAGCGCAGAAAATAGTATTTAAGAACCGATCAGACGCGGTGGACGCAATACGGCCTCCCCGCCCGTACGTACCAACACGGCCGCGCGATCACGCACCACGGGCCAGTACAGGCGCTCGAGCGAAAAAATGGAGAACACACCATCTCCCGCCAAAGGGGACCATGAGGCGATGCGAAGCAGCGTTTCGGCATGCAGAGCCCGCGTTTCAGAAGGGGGCGGGGAGAGGAGGAGAGGAGAGGAAAAGTGGAGAGGCTAGGGGAGAGAGGGGTGGAGAAGGGAAAGGGGGAGAGGAGGTGTGGGGAGAGGGTTTGCGCATGCGCACTAAGGGTGGTCACGCCACACACCACCACCACCGGATTGAACTCCGCCATAAGATGCTTCGCTTCTAAAAGGTTAAATCTGTGCGGTGAACCATGACGTCGCAGATTGCGCACCGGCAGCGGGCAATCTCGGAAGTCATGGGCAAACGGACGGAAGAGGGCGCAGCCGCAACCCAGTTCAAGTCGCCCGCCGAGCGAGAGCGAATCAGTTCAAACCGGAGGGTGCGCAGGCGCAATGACGTTCAGGCGGTTCGGGCGTTCGGGCATCGGGTTCGCTGAAAAAAAAGCTCTCGCAGCGAAGGTAGTGTGTGTGATGCCGCAAGAAGTTTCTTTACCGCTTGTATTTTTACCACGTTAATTAATATTACGTGCCGTTATCGTTGCGGGAAGTCGTACAATGGATACGTACTTACATCGCGTGTCGGGACGGTCGAATCGTTGTTTGACATGAAATCGTTGGCGGCCTTGCGTTGTCGTAGCTCCAACGGGCGCGAAGCGGCGAGGCTTTGAACAAGATCACAAGCGCCCGCCTTTTGACGAGACTGTCGCCGCAGCGGATACCGCACTACGGTGAGTTCAAGAACGTTGCCAAATCGCGCGACTGTGCATGACAACATTACACAGGTAAGATTGCCACAGCAGAGGTGGTATGCAAAAGTTCTAGTGTTTTGATACGAAAGTATGCATTGTGCTAGTATCTCTGCTTTCTGTGCTGTTCATTATACACTTCTACGGAGCGGTTGCCGTGTGCGTTGATAGCAGCTGTTAACAGCCTGTAGAATATGCATTGCCTTACGCGATGCTGTGCTCGTGTCATGCAAGTCTTGTGCTGTTGCGCCGTTCCTCCTTGGCTGTATACAGTGTGGGTATTGTTGCTTGAAGCTACTTGTACATGTTTTGTCACCATCAAAATGGGTCTGCTTTTAAACATACTTGTCGCCCCGTAACCTTTCTATGGTGGAAATGCAGCAGAAGTTATCGTTAAATAAGAGTAGGTGTAATGAACTAACGTGCAAATCAACTTTATAGAAGTAGACGGGTGTGCAGATAGAAAAACACACGTACGCACACAACGCTGTCATGCACACGCCATGCTGCTCAGAGGCGCATGTGTCTTTGGTTGCGTCGCCGTCAACGGTACTGAGCGCGCTTTTTCAAGGAAATAACGTAATTGTTCTGTAGTGATTATTTTAGTCTGGCTCTGTAAAGTAGCGGCTCGTAGCGCTTAGATCTGTACAGACGCAACCACATTAATCGATTAGCCTAGGGAAAGCCTAACGGACATTAATTGTTCTCTTTAACTTTAGTGTAATAATAATGACCTCAACTGAAATGGATTAAAGTGAACGAAAAATCACCCGTTCTGTCCATGGTATCTGAACGTCCGATGCTCTACCGGATGAGCTACGACGGAAAGCGCATCCCCGTGCACTTCCTTGGGTATTTATGTATGTGTAATTCCTGGGAGTGTTAGGCAGCGCCACTCGAAGTCAAGGCGCTGAGTGCGAAACGCTCTTTTTTTGCCAGAGAGCATCACGTGGCACGTGCTCCTTCGACGAGGCGGCAGCTGAACGACAAGCCGTCGCATGCGAACTTGAGGCGCTAAGTCTGACGGGGCTATGGTGGCTACATACTGCGGCGAGGCCTGGCTATGAATGAACGAGAGAAAGGGAATTTTCGAGGACCTCGTTTTCTTGTTTGAAACAACCAAATGAATCGAAAATGTCCCCTTTCGTTGATTCAGTGAGGGCCTCGCCCCGGCAGACTTCATGCTTCAAGTTAGAATGCGAGTGTTTATTGGTCAGCTGCCGCCTGGTGCTAAGATGACGTGCCACGTGATGCCCTCTGGCAAAAATGAATGTCTTACATTCGCCGCCTGGGCTACGTGCGGCGCTGGCCAAGACTCCTAGGGTTTACACATACACAAGTAACGAAGTGAACGGGGAAGCGCCTTCCGTCGTAGCTTAATTGGTAATCAGACGCGTAATTCGAAGGTTGTGGATTCAGATCCCGCCGACGTAAAGGGTTATTTTTCTTCCACTTTAATCAATTTCAACTTACGCCATTTCACTACACTACAGTTAAGGACAACAATTCATGTTCACTATACTTTGACTGGCCTAGTTGTCTGTTCGATTAGTTTGGTTGTGTCTAACAAAGAAACGAGGCCCTCGAAAAAACTCCCTTTCTCTCGTTCATTAGGTTTGTACAGGAGGCTCACTGGAAGGCCATCCATTTGTGTGAAAGACGTTATGTACTGGTAGTAACTGTAGGCACACACATACAACAACTGCAAACTTAATTCATTTGAAGTAGCACACCACGTATATGTAATTTATTGTTGCGAGATGTGAGTTTCAATTCAATTAAACTTGTTAAGCGAGTGCATGCTCTGCTTTTTGCCGCATTTGTGTGAGAAAAATTGGGGTCAATATTGGTCCTGCCACTCCATATTTTCTTTGTTTGATGAAACATACATCTTTTGTGTAATAAAAAAATTCTTTTAACAGTGAAGTAGCATCGTCGCACTGTGTGCAATAATTGGTTGGCATTTATTTTTCGCACGTGCTGTGTCGTAAGTTTGCATATTTTTGTATCTTTTTCAGATTAAAGCTCAGTTGTAAGTCAGCGCTTGTGCTTGTCATTCTTTTCTGTGTGTTTTGCCTCGTTTTCTCCCAATCTTTATTGGGATAAAGTCTATACATTAGCTATAGACTAGTCTACAGAAACTGTCTCTTGGCAATCTGTAGACCACAATCTATAAAAAGTGTGAGGCCATAAGTCCGTAGACAATCTATATATTGGGTGATAGGAATAGTCTATGGACAATCTATAGACAAAAGTGAAGTTAAGTATATATATATATATATATATATATATAAACCTACACACATTTGTCTATAGTCATTCTACAGACATTGGTCTGCTAATCTATAGCTAATATATAGACTTGAACTTTTTTGTAGACTAGTTTACAAAAGCGAGCGCGGCCAACCTATCCATAGACTGTCTATAGACCAGTCTAAAAAACACAGTTACAGCACGTCAATTGATTTTATAGATAGATGTCTACAAACTTTATATACACTAGCAAAAATTTTTTTGCAAGAGAAGGCCAAGCAATGAGTGCGATACTATCGAATTGGAGTGTTATACGAAGTAAGACCAGCGGCTAAGTTTTGGATCTGATCTCGCGTAACTCAACAAAGCGCTGGTTTACGCGAATACGGCCGCTCCAGGGAGCGAAGCGCTTTTCGTGCTCTTTGTAGTCGCAACGCGAAGCCGTGAAAGCACAGCATGCATATGAGCCATCTACTGATGGCTGTCGAGATAGAGCGTGAACCAGCTCTCGCGATCGCGCCCTTATGATCAAAGTTCAGTTGCTGCTCGAGCAACGCCCAAAAGGCGCTCCCTCATGCTCCTTCCCCCGACGGAAGACGGGCGCGGCGTTTCTTTTATGCTTGAAGAGCCATCGATGGCAGCTCTATGCTTGAAGAGCCATCGATGGCAGGCCTCGCATGCGGCGCGATCTTACCGCATGCGCCTGTCGTGCGAAGGGGCGGCCCGTTCTTTTCGTTTGTGCTTCAGCCGCGTTCCTCCACAGCGTTCACGCGTTTTTACTAGACACATATAGTTTAGCGCGCCAACGGCCTAGCGCACGCAACGCGCTAGAGGGAGCAAGACTGCGCATGCGCTGAACGTATGAGAGATACGTGCGTTTGTGCACGTAGGGGATGCGCGCGATAGACCTCGCCGCTTACGTCCCGCCCGCTACAGCCCTTGCGTACCTTACCGGCAGCTCTCTTTCGAGATCTCGACCTGCCGAGCGCGCAACAGACAAAATGGCCGCTGCCGAGAGCAGCACGATGGTCGTGGCAGCGAACGAAATCCGCGTGAACTTCAGCGTTTCCCTTGATTTGGAGCTTCAGTAAGTAGCCAGAGCCCAATCGGTGAACAGGTGCAGTGAATTGGGATCGCTGCTAAGCCAGAGCACAACGCAAGACCACCGGGCACCGTCAGTTACAAAGAAACAAGAGCCCGGTCTTCACGTGAAGCACCAAGACGGATTCGTGGATTGTGCGTGCGGCGTCGAGTATTAATATCTTTGAACTGCGGTGGTTGCTACGTGTGTCAAACCGTCAGATGTTGAATGACCGCCAGGAAAAGCATGTCAAGTGTTAGAAACGAAAGGGGTAGTTCTAGACATGCATTGTAGCGCATGTGGATGCGTGTCAGTGTTCCACCAAGCTGAGGTGATTTTCTCGCCCACACACACACGGGCGGCCTCATCATGGTATAAGCAGCTTTCATGGCCCGTGAAGGAAGCCCATGCATAAAAAAGAGAGTTGGCATTCCTGGAAGACGCCGGCGACCACGGGGGGAGGGGGGGGGGTATTTTTGCACTTAGTGTTTAGAAATCCTTGTTCTGTTCTTTCTCTTTTTTTCTCGCTCCTTGCAAAATGTCTGTAGCAAACAATAAACTTTCAGTTGGCCCCAAGATCTCGTCTTCGTCGTCTCTGTCTCTCCACTAATATCATCTGTGTGTGTCCCTCGTGCTGCCTCGCTCTGCACCACCTTAACAAAAATCGAATTTCAACTAGCCCAAACACCCAAAAAATCACTACTCGTCGTCAGAAAAGTTCGGCTTGTCTCATGCCTTGACTTGTGTGTTGCGTCGACCCCTATCGGTTATTACAGCTTATTGCTTCGCCACTAGGCGAAGCAATTAGCTGTAATAACCGATAGGGGTCCTGTTCCTTCGCGCCATCTAGTGATGGCGCGATGCAACACTCAAACGCAAGCCTGTCGATACCCAGGTGCCGTACACGTTTCGGATGTTGCGCACGGTAAGCTAATGCTGTAGGTGGCAGCCTCAGACTCGGCGTGCGCAGCGCGCAGCATGCTGCGGACGTAGAGCCTTGCGTACACTAAACTAAAATTGTCTAATGCCAGAATTCATGCTGGAGCACAAACAATTTTATCATATTGTAGCATACGCTAAGGTACGAATGTGCATATTATAACATATATGCATATTATATGTACATTTTATCGTGTGTTCATTAGCATATTCCTGTGGGGTCACGCAGCGCTCAAAATTAGCTTCCTGAGTAATAACAGCACCTATGTAACGTTTATTACATTGCTATAAAATCGGATAGCCGGCAGTGGAACCACAGTGAACCACAACGCCTGCATAGGGTCTTTTTCCAAAGTAGTTTCTTATTTCCTCCAATGCCAATTTTGCTTTATGCCAACTTAAGGAGGCGACAACGGGGGCATCCAGACATAGATAGATAGATAGATAGATAGATAGATAGATAGA
Source organism: Rhipicephalus sanguineus (assembly GCF_013339695.2). Taxonomy (NCBI): domain Eukaryota; kingdom Metazoa; phylum Arthropoda; class Arachnida; order Ixodida; family Ixodidae; genus Rhipicephalus; species Rhipicephalus sanguineus. The sequence continues at coordinate 55,588 of NW_023614386.1, forward strand.
TAGATAGATAGATAGATAGATAGATAGATAGATAGATAGATAGATAGATAGATAGATAGATAGATAGATAGATAGATAGATAGATAGAAATGCTCAAAGTGCGTTTTGTTCGCTAAAGAATGCTTCGCATTTAAAATGCAATGACAGTTAGACACCTCTCGTTTTCGCACAAGAACCTTATGTTGTTGCGTTTGCGCACCGCTCACCGCCTATCATCCGGCGCCCAAGTCTGGCTCTTCTGTTCCGGACGATAATCTGCTATCGCGCATGTGCGTTGATATGTTCTCCCTCACCCTTTGATCACGGCGTTCCTTTATAAAGGTCTGCGGATCACGCCGTGGGCGCTTCTTTTTGTACACCTTCTTTCGCCAAGCATGCCGCATTAAAAAGTACGTTCTTCCTTTTCGAGGCGTCTTCTTCTCCCGGCTTGGAGCGCAACTCGGCCAAACGTAACAATGTCAGGGCTAAAATACTTTGCCGCACTTAAAGTGGCACTGAAATGAATAATTAACAAAAAATAGTTAATTGTCTTTTAAATTATTAACTTGAGAGAATTTGTTCGACGCGACAATTTATGGCTTAGCCATTTACTAGCAATTACAAAAAACACGTAATTTGAGATATCAATCATTGAAATTCAAGGGCCTGATCGAGGCGATATCGAAAGTGAGTGCGCCGGATGCGCGAAAATGCACCACTGTATAATGAGAGTGGGAAAGTTCACGTGACGAACTTCGCAAAAATGCGTTTCAGAGCATAATCCGGTCAGAAAAAACGGCAAGTTGTCTGATGTACACAAAGCGACCGCATTTTCTTTAAATGCGATTCCTCATCCGACGTGTCATCCGTGCATGGTTATTTTCCATACCCGCTTCACGGATTATTGTGGCTCTGTGGTAGAATACTCGAGTACCTCGAATAACGTCTTGGTTGAAATCGGTCTCCACCTCTCTATTCTGTTTTCATTTTTTTAAATAACAGAGCTGTTAATGCTGGGCGTAATGTGTGATCCGTGGACTGGAAAAGCCTCGCCGATCAATGACATCACCGCGCGCCCCATGGCCGCCCATATAGCTACTCGTGTCGCCGCGCCAAAAGTGAAGGAAATGCATGGCTATGCTCGCTTGAGCTTGGATACACGTTTAATACCGATCAATATCTAAACAAAAGCAATTTAAATACAGATCGATAACCAAACTATACACAATAATTTATGGAAATGCCGCGAAACCCATGGCTATGCTGGCTTGAGCTTGGATAGATGTTTAATACCGATCGATGGCCACTCCATACGCAATCACTACTGATCAATATTCGATAAATGCCAAATAACTCATAGAATATGCGACAGAACGCATGGTTGTGCTCGCTTGAGCTTGGATGCACATGTTATACCGATCGAAAGTCAATCGATAACCAATCACTACGGTTCTATAGCCAATAAATAGCCAATAATTCAAAGAAAACGCCGCGACACGCATGAATATCCTCGTTTGAGCATGGATACACCCGTAATACCGATCGATCACCAATCGATAACCAATCCTTTTATTTATTGATAAGCAACTGACGCCGATTGCGACCTCGACGAAACCAGATAAACATTACGTGGTCTATTCAGACTTCATTAGGCCAATCCATATCGATCAATAAACAATCAATACCAATCGACATGCAAAACTAACGGAACACGACCCCGACATACCGTAGCCGTAGATAGTATAGTATAGCGAGGGGTGGGAAAGGAAAGTGAGGTTGAGAAGGAGAGAAAGGAGGAGGGGAAGGTTACCAGCCCGCTCTTTCCTCAGTCTTCCCACCACGATACTCTATTTCGCCACTACCGTTCAGCACTACCAAAGCAGCGGGGTGTAAGCAAGCGCATGCTTGCGCAGCAAAACATAGTTCCAGATTTAATTACCCTACAAATCGAAGGGTTGAGACATCTGCGATTGTTTATCAGAGGCTACTTGACGCCAAGAAGCGATATCTTTCTTCTTCATCGAATTTACGTGGTATTTCTTTAATTGTATCAGTAACAGCCGGTAATTGCGGTTGCAAATCAACATGGCAGCGCCCATGCAGACGTAACCACCCTCTTCTATCCGAACTTGCGCTTGTCACTCGCCCACAGCGGTGGTATTAACAAATAAATTACAAATAAATGGTGAAATGAGCCATCTCTTCCTTCCATATCACAATGAGGACAAAGGACGAGGTACACATCTTCCCCAGCTGTTTGTTTTGCCACGCCTGCTAAGCCTAACATGCCGATGATTTCACAACGGTTCATGAAAATAGTGCAAAATAGTCACGAATACTTTGCTGTTGAAGCGTCAAGGCATAAATCGAAAGCAAATACAAGCGCCAGTTTGGAACTTACTCAGCCTCGAGGGACAAACTCGAGGCTGAGGGCACCAGCATCGATGGGTGCTGCGATGCTTTTTTCGGCACTGTCGTCTGCTTGTTTTACTCGTCCAGCGCGTGCGCTCAAAGGCAGGAGGACGCTGATCACACGACGGTGCACAGATGAATACGTCGTAAGAGATTTTCGCCCTTCCTATTGGCTAAGGGGCCCTGTATCCTCCACAGTGCTGAAGGGAACTTTTGAGATTGAGTATAGGGCGTAGGTGCCCCAATTTGTTTTTCTTATTATGCGCCATAGCTGATGTGGACACTGGCGGCGGCGGCGTACAACTCGACCACTGAAATAGGCTTCTGTAGTGAGCTCATGAAAGCTTACACTGTAAAAAGGCGTGTTTTGTGCTTGTAGTACGTCGACTAGGCGTCAACAGGACTTTGGCTAACATAGTTGCAGCCAAGGGTACATCACTTCGCGGATTCAATTACGCAATCAACTCACTATCTGACGTTCCAATTGCATTTGTCAGAATGAAGGCTACCTGATCTTTCTTGTAGCTGTAGCTCGCAAAAGAACTTCGTCTTCTATATTTGGCTAACTGCACCGCTATGCGTGACCAATAACTGATGTGTAATCCGGTGTTGTTTCAGACTCCAAAATCTTACACGCAGGAAACTTCCAGATCTCTCTTTCTCAGCGATGTAACTTAAACCATTATTCTTATCCGACCAGCCTGCCGTCTTGCACGAGACAATTACTGGGAAACGCACAACAACGTTCAAGTGCAAAGCATCCTTCAAATTTCAAAATCGTTCTCATTAATGTGAGATATTAGAAACTAGCTTTCGTATCCTCATTGAACAAGGTAAGGACTGAAAACACAAAGACAAGCGAACTAAATAAAATTAAACCGGCATTTGCATTCCTCGGTTCTCTTCTCTTGCGTCCGTGTTTGAGCGCTCTTACCTCCTTCACAGACGAATCCCAACAAACCCGAAGGCCGCGAGATTGAATCTCGGCCGCGGCGGCCGCAATTACGATGAAGGCGAAAATGCTCGAGGCCCGTGTACTTTGATTTAGCTGCATGTTAAAGAAGCTAGGTGGTAGAAATTTTGGAGCCCTTCACTACGGCGTCCCTCAGAATCATATGGTGGTCTTGGGACGTTAAATCTCAGATACTATTTAACACAAACTCGCTCAACTTCCCCTAGTTGCATGTTTCTTCTACAAATGGGCGCACTCGACGTAAAAAGTTCAGGTACCTATTACTGTTACTTATACTTCAGCGAACCTGGAACTACTATGAGCCCCTGTTACGCCCCACATAAAGAACGCTCATTCCTCGGTCACTTTGTTTCGTGACTGCAAAAATTTGTGTCGCGGTATTTCATTTCCGTGCACGTTTATCGTTGATATGGTCTAGTACCTGCTCTCGTGCATGTGAGCATTTGATTTTATTAATATTGCACATTGCGCTTTGTATTAAAATGCTCTAAAGATGTTCACGAAAAGAATGGCGCCGCCGACGAAGAAGAAATACAGGCACGCGGTGCACGAGAAGCGAACGCGGCTTGCGCGCAGTCAGCGGCATCTGCTCAGACCGGCCGGCTGCATCAGGCTGCGTCTAGCCGCTGCCGCACCGAAGGCCTGTTCTGGCTCCCGCTTGCCAGCCGGCGGCTACTCGAGGGAGAGCGGGCAGTTCGGGATTGAGGGCTGACGGTGCGAAAAGACCTGAGGCGACGCCGCCATGCCAAAGAAGCCGGAAGACGCCAAGGAGGATCCGCCTAAGGCCGGTCGAGTAAGGCGCCAAGCTGCTACCGCTGCTGACGATGCCCCTGGGCCCTCCACCGAGACCCCGGCCGCCAAGCGACCGCGCGGTCGGCCGCCCAAGGCCGTGTCCGTAGAGCCGCGAGCGCCGGAGCCCACCGCGGCCACAGTGACTCGGAAGTCGCGGAAGGTAGAGGATGCAGCGCAACCGGCGACTGAAACACCTTCCACAAGCAAAGCGGTCCCTACTAAAGCCCGCAGAGTGAGCCGCAGAAAGCGCTCGAGA